>NC_044277.2:30537994-30660494 GCF_004027225.2 Strigops habroptila | reverse complement strand
CATGAGAATATGTAATTTTCAGAAGAAATAATGACCTTTTGACTTCTATGTGCCCTGTTGTACACATGATATATACGGCATGTTTAGACTTCAGTTTTTATCCCAGATCCATTTGATTTTAATCTTGCAGACTAATTAAGACAGTGGCCATATTTTAGTTAACATAATTCAGATAGACTACTATCTAGGATTTTTTGATGAAACTATCAAATAGTGATATATTCTGTAATAATAGTAATATATAACAGGTGCATGTCTCTAAAAGTATTTAGAAAATATATTATTTTAATTGTACTAAAACAAATTGAAAGTGATATCAGAACAGTTTATTGCATATTGATTCAGTATTTGATTATTTTACCATTTCAAGGTTGTTTTTTTTCCCCTAAGACAAAATAATGCATACATTAAAATTAAATTAAACCATTCTGCAAAACAGATGAATACTAAAAAAACATAGGCTCTTATTTTCTTCAGGGACATTGAATAATGGTACTTTCACTCCTCATATTTATGAATTACGGTATAGCATACACAGTGGCAGCATATGGAGGTTGAATCATTTTCTGCACAGCTGTGGCCTGATACTCCTGTCGGCAGCCATGCATCGTAAAAAAAAAAAAAATTAGTATTCCAGTTCTTAAGGCTATACTGAATATCTTTTCAATATGTTTTTATTGGAAAAGTATATGTTATGTGATTTTTTTTTTTCATATATGCCATGCAAGCTGAAGCTGGTTAAAGTACCATTTAGCTGAAATGTAGTTAGCATATCTTCTAAGTAAAATTTGGACTGAAGAAGGAAATACTTCATATGTAAAATTCAGGTAACATGAACATCCATGCTTTTATCATCCTTCATATTCCAACAGAGGGAATACATGAGACATGGGCAAATATGCATTTGTTCAATGTTTCACCAGCCTAGGTTGGTGAAAATCATAAACATAATGTATGCTCATTCCAGCCTGCCTAATTTTCTTCTGAGCCTTTGTCGAGATGCCTGCTGTAAATTTTTCTGTCCCATGAGGCCATGAGCTGAATTCTTTTTGTGTATGGTGCATTCTCACAAGTTACAAGTTGGCAGACACCAGATGGTGCTAGGGAGACAACTGTCAAAAATCTGTACAAACTTAAGTCAAACAGAAGTTAATAGTGTCTGAGGTTGTGCTGTTGAGTAGGTGTCTGCTGTTGGGTAGGCAGATCTTCCTTTTGTCATAACAATTAATATCCTCTCAAGTATGTCTTCTCAGGCTATTTCTCTCTCTTCAATGCAACTTGAATGATTCTATTTTCAATGTCCCATTATTCTTTACCTAGATAAGTAAAAATACATAGAAAATTAAGTAAATGCATCACTATTGTTCATTAGTTGTTTCCTTCATATCTTCGTATTTTAAACTTTAGCTAGGTGAAGAAAGCAAGCAAGTTACTCTTGTGTAAGCTACATATATCATGTGTAACAATATACATGTAGGAGTTGTTTTTAAAATTTTATCACAAAATTTCTATCAGTGAGTACATCATATTCCTTTTATGGCAGTGAGACATGATGAAAAGATTGACATTTCTTCTGAGGAAAAAAATAAGAAAAAAGAAGGCTTGCTACACTGGATATCAAGATTTTCATAGGACTACTTTGAAAATGTAGAATCTGCAGCTCTTATACTGTGGAATACTGAGCATCTTACATGGATCAGGAGAATCAGTTTCACAGTAGCCTGCATCATAGTAGTTGTACATTGTATGCAATCTAACTGTAGGATACCCTCATCTCAACAAAAATATGTTATACTATTTCTTGTAAAGCCATAATCCACCTGAAATAAACATATCCTGAAAACTAACTGAAGCTTGCTGGACAAGTATTTTTTTCTAAATGCTGTGGCATGCCATACAGGCTACCAGATTTACTTTCTTCTGTTGAGGATATGAAACTTTCCACGAGCAGCCATTTGTACCAGCTTACTTTTTGCTTGTTATATATGATTACATTTGGAACTGGATTTGGTAGTTCTTTTAGACTCCTTGTTGCAATTTGGGTTTTCTGATGCTAGAAACAACTATAACCTCATTTGTTAGTAAAATAATATTTTTTGGCAAAACATCTAAAAGGGACCTGTGGAAGGAAAAATTGACTGGGTAGTTGTTGAGTTTCTTGTTTTTTCTTCAAGTGTGTCTTCTCTGAAAACCTGTGTACACAGAGGAGAACATTTTTATAGAGAGAGACTTTAACAAGATGAAGCCAGCATTCTTGTATCTCCTTGTTAATTCTCCTGCTTGCTATCCAGGATCTGGTATGACTGGCGGAAAAGCAGTTATCAGGAAAATTTGCATGTAGATGTTGGTTATAGCATCATCAAAATCATAATTTTTATATCTATCACGTTTCAGAATAGTAGTTTCTGTATACGAAGAGAGTCCAGGTAATGTGAGCTACTTTAGGGATTAAGAGAATAGATTAAGTAATACTGTAACATCTTTTACTTGGTTGCAGCCCATGAACCATCTTAATTTAAGGCTGGACATCTAAATTTAATTACATTATATATATAAAAAATAATATATTCCAGTGTTGGGAATGACAGTAGATATTCATACATTCTGG
This sequence comes from Strigops habroptila, assembly GCF_004027225.2. Lineage (NCBI taxonomy): Eukaryota > Metazoa > Chordata > Aves > Psittaciformes > Psittacidae > Strigops > Strigops habroptila. Next base: position 30,657,886 of record NC_044277.2, on the reverse strand, counting down.
ACCTCATGGAGTTGATATCTCAGCATATGGGTTTAATTCAAACAGACACTCAAGTAACCGTGTTGTACATTTACAAACCGCCAGTACCTGCGAACAACCTCCTGTATAGGGAATCCTTGTAAATGTGACAGGAAGTTGTACTGTACAAGTCATCTTCGGTTTGCTCTATTAAAAAGTCAGCACTTTCTAATGGAAACCACATGGTGCTGTGGTTGTTTTATTTTAAGCACAGAAAAGAACTGCAATACATCCTGACAAATGTGAAGTCTTTATGCTAGTATATCTGGCAACCACAAGAAGATAGCGTTTTTGACAAAGCTGAATGATATAGATTCATCAAATGATAGGATTATAGGAAAATTCAGCTTGGAAGGGACCTCAGAAGGTCTCTGGTCCAACCTACTGCTCAAAATAGGCTCAGCTATGAGGTCACAATAAGCAGAGCAAGGCCTAATGCAACTTCTTTAAGTGCTTGAGTCTCCTCATGAAGATTCTCCATTCTAAATCTGCCTTGTTCCAAGTCTAGTGCCTTTCATCCTCTCACCATGCGCTATTGCAAAAAGCCTGACTCCATCTTAATAACCTCCCTGCAGATACTGGAAGACTGCTGTGAGGTACCTCCAAAGCCATCTGCCCTGGGTTCAGCAGTAGCAGTCCTTTTTCTCCTTTTTAGTAGCTGGTGTAGTGCTGTGTTTCCGACTTTAGTCTGCGAACAACGCTGATAACACCGATGTTTTTAGCTGTTGCTAAGTAATGTTTACTCTGACCAAGGACTTTCTCAGTCTCATGCTTTGCCAGGGAGGAGGGGAAGCCGGGAAGAAGCAGAGACAGGACACCTGACCCAAACTAGCCAAAGGGGTATTCCATACCACGGCACGTCATGCCCTGTATATAAACCAGGGGGAGTTACCCGAAAGGCCCAGATTGCTGCTCGTGTCTGGCTGGGTATCGGTGGGCAGGTGGTGAGCAATTGTATGCTCTCCCCTTGTTATTTCCCTTATCATTATTATTATTGGTGGTAGCAGTAGTGGTTTTGTGTGGTACCTTAGTTACTGGACTGTTCTCATCTCAACCTGTGGGAGTTATATTCTTCCGATTCTCCTCCCCATCCCTCCGGGAGCTGGGGGAGGAAGAAGTGGGGGAGTGAGCGAGCGAGCGGCTGAGTGGTTCTGAGTTACCAGCTGGGCTTAAACCACAACACCATGTCTTCTCCAGGTGTAACAAGCCTGGGTCCGTCAGCCTCTCCTCACAGAGTAAGAGCTCCAGGTCCCTGAAAATGGCCTGACAATGAACTCATTAGAATCATAGAATCGTTAGGGTTGGAAAGAACCTTAAGATCACCTAGTTCCAATCCCCTTGCCATGAGCAGGGACACCTCACACTAGACCATGTTGCCCAAGGCTCTGTCCAACCTGGCCCTGCACACTGCCAGAGATGGAGCATTTACCACTTCTCTGGGCAACCTGTTCCAGTGCCTCACCACCTCACGGTAAAGAACTTCTTCCTTATATCTAACCTAAACTTCTCCTGTTTAAGTTTAAACCCATTACCCCTTGTCCTGTTGCTACAGTCCCTGGTGAAGAATCCCTCTCCGCCATCCTTATAGGCCCCCTTTCAGATACTGAAAGGCTGCTCTGAGGTCTCCACGCAGCCTTCACTTCTCCAGGCTGAACAGCCCCAGCTTTCTCAGCCTGTCTTCATGCTCCAGCCCCCTGATCATCCTCGTGGCACTCCTCTGGACTTGCTCCAACAGCTCCATATCCTTTTTATGTTGAGGACACCAGAACTGTACACAATACTCCAAGTGAGGTCTTACAAGAGCAGAGTAGAAGGGGAGGATCACCTCCTTCAACCTGCTGGTCACACTAAATGCATTCCAGTTTATCTTTGTATTTTTTCCTGCTGGGGAACCCAGAACTAGACACAAATATGATCTCCTGGGTGTTGAGTAAAGGAGGATAATAATTTCCCTCAGCCTTCTACCTGTGCTCCTGCTAATACAGCTGAGGATGCTGTTGATCTCTTTTGCTACCTAGGCACAGTGCTGTCTCACGTTCAATTTACAAAAAGCTGCAGGTCATTTCCTGCAGCTCTGCTCTGTCAGTGCAAGGAGTTCTTTCTTCCTACATATAGGCCTTGTCCTTGTCCTTATAGAATATCATAAGGTTCATATCTCCATTCATTCAGCATGTTGAGATTCCACTTAGTAGCAGCCAGGCTCTCAACACTGACTTGTTGAGAGCAACTTGATGACAGTGCACTTTGTTGCCCACTCTGCGTTGTTGATTAAGATCTAAAAGAGTAGAGGTCCCAGTACAAACTCCTGTGGTAGTACACTGGATTCCAGTTAGAGGGTGACCCACTAACGACTACTCTATTAGGCCAAAAATTCAACCAGTTTTTATCCATCTAGCCATACATCTATCCAGACCATAATGACTTAACTCAGATACTGTGGGAGGCAGTGTTGAAAACTTTTCTAAAATTGAGGCAAATTGCCTCCTTGGTAGTATACAAGGATTGCCTAAGGGACTTGTAAAACATTTTGCTGCACATTTCATCACAGCTATCAAAGTAGAAACAATTTTTAGACAAAGATTTAGACTTTGACGGTTCACAGTCTGTTATTTGAAATGGACAACAAAGAATAAAGGTGAATGTGGAAGATTCTGAAGGAGGTAAGCATGAAAGATAAATAATTGAAGGAAAAAGGCTTTGATGCCTGAAAAATATAAATAATTTAAATACTTCTAGAATCTTTTGAATTCATGCTGGTGAGATTCATGTCTGGGAATCTCCCTGTATTTATCAACATCTGTGGAATGTGTTTGTACTCCCATGAAGAGAGAAAATGTTTAATGGAAATTAGACCAATTTTTGTCATTCTTAAGTAGACACTTTGGTCAGCTGAACAGCTAGAACATTTCAGTTCAGTTTGCTGCCTGGGTCTCCAGTGGATATGAGGCTTAGTCATCTAACAGGCATGCTGATACTTATGTGAGAAATATAAGTTAAAAAACATGTGACAAAGTATTTCCTACTAAGATTAAATAATTTAGGAACAGTATTTTAGTGAACTTATTCAGTGTGTATTTTACTATTGACATGCTTGTCAGTGTGCTGAAAACATTAATATGCGCATTGTCCTTCAAATAACGGACACTTTATTATCTCTTCCTTATTTTTCCAGGTGTTTCCTTTCTCATTGAGTTTAACAACTTCTGAACTCTCCATTCAGTTAAATGGTGGAATATATGACACACCAATCCCAAGGTGGATTTTTTTCTACACTTGTCTAGATGTTTCAGCATTGATGAAATGCTAAACAATATCGATTTGTTGTATTTTAAAAGGATTCAGGAATTATATTTGCCAAAAAGATTTTATTATAGCTAACTAATTTTCAGTGTTAATCACACAATAATTAAAGATCCATGTGACCTCTGGGCATGATTTGTTAGCTTATGATCCCCTAGCCACATTAGAAAGATGAATGATTGCATGAATCAAAGATTCATAAACCTAGTTATGGACTGTCATCAGAAAATTAAGGACAGAATAAAAGATTATCTGTGATGGTTCAGAAGAAAAAGCAATGAAAGGAAGGGCAAACCAGGCTCTATCAAATCCATCACTTCTAGTTATGTGATGTGGGCATGTCTTTGCATCTGCTTTACTACAGTATACAATATGGAGTAAGAACTACAATTCTGCCCACCAGAAACAGCTGAACAAAAGCTCATAATGTTGCCATAAAAGTACTTCATTTTGGGTATGTGCTCACAGGACAATCCTTTGGAGTTCTGTTGGTTAAGAGGTTTTTCATTTTTTTATTTAAACATGGTAGCACTTTTGAGTTTGTCAGAATTGTAATGCTACTTGTTTTAGTGAACTGAATAGTAAACATTACCTGGAAGATAAAATATAAAACATATAATATAAAATATATAAGTTTATTCTGAGCATTTTTATTTGTATTGCCTGATTATGAGCAAATAATAGTTTTCTTACCCACAATTTGGATCCAGTTTCTGAAATTGTTTCTGTATATGTGTGTAAAATATGCATGTATTTATAAAGGTGTAGCTTTATAAGTAAGATAACTCTTCCTTTACTTAGACCCTTATATTCTCGGAATAACAACGATACCTGATAAACTCTGAATGTCCTAAAATAAATTGAATATATTTCCAAAGTTTGTTTATTATTTTAGTTCTGTCTTATAAAGATGATAGACACTTTAAACACAGATTTTTATAGTAAACATTTGGAAGGTTAACACATGACTTCACTTGGCTACTTCTGATTGCTTATATTAAAATGAAAAAAGAAACTAAAATCCATAAAATTCCTGAATAGCCTATCCTAAACTTCAGATAAAAGTGAGTGAATTGATTAACATTTATTACAACTATTTAATAATGCTGTTTTATGTTAATTTTTAGAATAGTTTGATCTGTAAGCTTACTTTGTGTTTTTATATATATGGTTTGTTCCTTTAATATAGTTTGCTTATTGTAATTAATGTCATGTTCCTTTACCGAGCCATAATGTCTTTGTAAAAAAAAAGTTCCAAGTTGCATCTTTAAGGCGAACGGTGAAACATTATGGTGGAGAGAAATTATGATATATTTAGTAGCAATATTTTTTTTTCTTATTTCTAAAGTACAAATGTTATATGAAGATAACATGATTTCTGTTACAAAAATAAAATATGAACAAAACCTAATGGTCATAAATTAGGAGTTGAATTAAGAAAGAGAACCTAGCAAGCTAAAAATACAAATTAGACAGAGGAGAACTGAAATTATGAAAACATGAAATGCTAGTAACAAGAAAAATAAGGTATGTAAAATGTTTTTTGCTTAAAAGATATTCTGTAACTGTGGTTTATTGACTGCGCACATATGAATTTATCCAAACCTCATTTTTCATTTAATGTAGTCACTCTTCCCAGCACAAACTTGCCATCTAAGTTTTGTTGGCTTTTCTTTATTCATTAATTCCAGACAGGAGTATTTCTTATTTATCTGAGCATGTAATTGTTATTAATCACAGTGGGTTTTATCAGCATATGTTTGTATCCTAGATTCTTCAACTCTTTTTACCAAGGTCTCTATCTTTGTCGAGTTGCATATATTCACTGACAAATCTCTTCACTGTTCTTGAGTTTCACAGAATATGTATATTGATGTCTTAATAGCTGCTTTGTATCTATTTGCAAAAGCCATAAAATACCACAGTCTTCTGATAGCAGTTGTCAAATTTGTTTCAGTGGCATTTGGGCCTAACTGGGCAAAGAGATGGAAAATCTGTAATTAGCATTATATCTGAGTGTGTGCTGCATTGTTTTCTAATAATGCTTGAATGTCTACTTTATCTTTCTCCCTTTTCAAGAGAGAAAAGAGGGTGAAATACAAACTCTATTATCCAAGACAGGATTAGCCAATGAGGCATACACAAACCTGTGTGAACAGATGGGGTGTATCTGATGGTGCTGATGGAGCTGGCTGATGTCTTTGCAAGGCTGTTGTCTAACCTCTTAAAAAGGTCATGTATTTTGGAGGAGGTTCCTAGTGACTGGGAAAAAAACCCAAACGTCAGATCCATCATCAAAACAGCAAGAAGGAAAATCCAAAGGACGATGAGCAGGTGCCTCACTTCAGTGACTGGATAGGTGATGGAATCAATCCTCTTGGAAGCCTTTTTCAGACACTTGAAGGACAAAAAGGTGATTGGGAGCTGCCAACACAGATTTAGGATGCACAAATCATGCCATACCAACTTTCCATGATGAGATGAGTGCTGGTGCTGTGGACAAAGGAGGGGGAGCAGTGGATAGTGTATACCTTGGCTTTATCAAAGCCTTTTACAAACTACTACAAAGTCTCCTTATCATCAGACTGGTGAGATACATGCTGGATAAATGGATAATGAGATAGATGGAAAATTGGTTGGACTGCCAAGCTCAAAGAGCTGTGATTAATGGTACAAAGTTTTTCTGGTGGTCAGTAGCAAGTGGCATACTTCAGGGATCAGTGCTGGGACTGATACTGTTCAATATCTATGTTAATGGCCTGGATGGTGTGAGAGAATGCATTTTCAGCAAGTTTGCTCATGGTACCAAATTGGAAGAAGTGGTCAATATACTGGAGAGTAGGGCTGCTGTTCAGAAGCATCTGGTCAGACTGGAGAAATATGTTAACAGGAACCTCATGAAGTTCAGCACAAGCAAGTGCAAAGTCCTATGCCAGAGCAGGAGTAACCTCGTTTGACAGTAGAGGCTGGTGTGAGGCCAGCTGGCTGAAAAAGCAGCTTTGAAAAAAATAATTCGGGGTCCTGGTGGACATCAAGTTGAATGCTATTCAGCAGCAAGAAGATCAACTGCATCCTGAGTCCTGTTATTAAGAATGTGGTCAGCAGGTCCAGGGGTATGATCCTTCTGCCCCTGTTTGCCACTTGTGAGAGTGCATCTGAAGTGCTATAACTGGCTTTGGGCTCCCCATTTCAAGAAAGATATTAGCATATTAAAATGAATCAAGTGGAGGATGACAAAGATTATCAAGGAGCTGGAACACATGATAGATGAGAACAGGCTGAGGGAACAAGGTTTGTTTTGCATTAACCAGAGAAGGCTCAGGGGAGTCTTTGTTTTGGTCTGCAACTACCTGAGTGGCTGGAGCAACTCTCTTACCAGAAATGCACAGTGATAGGATGGGAGGCAATGAATACAAGTTGGAATGTGGGAAGTGACAGTTAGATAAAGGGAAAAACTGTTTTTACCCTGGGGATTCTCAAACACTGAAGGTGGTTGCCCTAAGAGTCCTTGGGGGTGTCTGAGACTTGACTGGACACAGATCTGAGTAACCTGTTCTAATTAGACCTCCTTTAAGCTGTGGGCCATGTGCCCCTTCCAACTTAAATTATTCCATGATTCTATTAATTTGTGAATTTGGCTTTGGTTGTTTACACTTTTTATTACAGGAACTGTTTAAACATAAATCTTTCACAAGACAGGTAATTCACTGTGGAAACTGACTGGAGCTGTAGAAGTACTTAAGATATACACCAAAGGATGCACCATCTTGCCAATTCTGTAGAGGTATGAAAGCTGAACGGACTGTAACAGAAACAAAATGTGTTTGCAACAGTAGATGGTGTGAAACCATGATTTATACCAATCACATTGAAACTGAGGCGAATGTCTCCTCTAAAATAGACACATTCATTTAGTTAAATTTATCCATTTCCATCTAACATCCATTTCTTTGCCTTGGAAAACACTTCGACAGCTTTTGGCTTTGGTTGGAGTCACTCGACTCCTCAGCAATTTATCCAGAGGTCTACAAGCCTGCTCAAAGGCAGGCACAAGTCAGTATGTTGAAAGCCTTTTCATAATTCTGTATACATTCTTATTCCATCATACCTGTCAATCTACACATTCTCACTGATACAGAAAACAGTAGAGATACTATTTACAGATAGCAAAGTGTATTACCAGTTAAATAGTACTAAATGCAGAAACACTTCCTGTTTCTTTGACATATCCCAAGCCTGTTTTGCATCCCATTGCAAAGGAGACAAGGTTGGCTAGTGCTGCACATCCTGACTCTAAAAAGCATGTTTACCATTCACACATGATATGGTGACTTATAACTTAACCACACCAACTACTATACCCCAGACACCCACCAACAGCTTTTCCTCAAGTTCCACTTGCTGCTTCCTCATAAGGACTCCGTTCTAGAAAAAGACAGAGTGGCAGCACTTATTTCTTTCTCTCTCTTAACAAGAAAAACCTGTTCACCCAGCTGCTCGCTGTGCATCCATGATCAGGCTCTTCTCTTGCTACAGCATTTTGCAAGACTGAAGTTTGCCCCTCCCTAGGCCTGATATACTGGCTACCTCTCCAGAAACTCAGTCATTCCTTCCACCAACCTGGTACAAGTGTCTCACTCTACAGATTGTGGGTAAAAAGAAACAGACTATGGATATAGCCCCTGCACCAACCACCCCCTTCACCTGGATGAAAGGGTTCTAGGCAGCGTAATCTAAATTTGTAGTTAGCTCTGCTTTGAGCAGGTAGTTGGACAAGGTGATTTTCAGAAGTTCCTTTTTCTCTATAAAGTGATCATCTCCTGTAGTGAGCTAGCTCACACAGCAGTGCCTTGAGTGTTTTTCAGCACTATCTGTCTTCATGTCAGCAGTCTGTTGCTCTGTCTCCTTGGTCTGCCGGTGTGAATGGTGACTTTTTTCTTTAGCTCTAAAAATCTCCCTGGAATCTTGTTCTTCAGCCAGATCTTCCTTCTAGGATTTCTCATACTTCTATAAAAAGAGGTGTTCCTCCGACTTGTTAGCCCCAGACTGCCTCAGGCTCAGCTGTGTGTTTTGAAGGATGGTGTATGCCGTAAAAATTTTGCCAGTGCAAGCAGCATCACCAAATTTTTCAGGTCAAAAGCCAACTTTATTGCGAAGTGAATCTAGCTGTGAGTGCAGCTCTAAGACTGCTCTAAAGAAGCATTCAAGAAGCCGATTCAGAAGAAACAGAAATTGTATCTTATAAAGAACGAGGGAAAAGTGGTAACAGTTGGAATTTGTAGTATCTAGTGTTTTTTGAAATCAGATTGGGCTTGATGCCTTTAGGGATTGCCCTTGAAGCACAGTTTGAGAGACAGTAATATGTGTGGATGGGAGTGTAGGCATCCTGAGTTTTCATGCCATTTTTCTACAACATTGCTTTTGCTGATGTGATATTTCAGTCTGGACTGAGACCACATGGCATTATGGACATTGAAATTGCACTGATGTCTAAAATAGATCAGGTTACTGCAGAGACTGTCTGAACTTTGAACACAAAACATGAGTAGTTCCCTTTCCTTTGCCATTGCCATACCACATTACCTTAAGCATATCTATTTCTCATCTGGAAAATGGGCAATAATAAAACCAATTTACCTTACATGGCAACTGTTCAGATTAATTAGTTAAAGCTGTGGAGCTCATTTCTTCAGAGGCTTCTTATGGCCCACAACAGAGGGATATAGAAACAAAGAAAGAAATTGCATCTTTAAGCCAGACAGTTTCCTTGTTCAGAGAAAAAGAAAGGGTAGATGTAGATTGTTGGAAATTTCGGTTCCCCTTTCTTTTGCCAGTTATGTCTACATTTGGAAGACTAATGCTTTAATAATACTTGCTACTCATTTGGAAATTTAGATGAGACATTTGGGTTTCTTAAGTAGTTTTGCATTAGACTTAAGCTATCTCATGAATAAATGATGACTTTAAAAAATCCGTCTACATTTCATCTTATTATAGAAAGAAGGACTATTACAGAAAGAAAAACCCCGGGTGCTATTGTAGCAGTCCTTCAATATGTTATATATTATCATGTGCTTTAACCACTTCAGTCTTTAATAAATCTATTGATTGGGCTGTTCTTTGGCCTCAGAAACATTACATCATATTTTTTTGACTAATTTTCAGTTTTGCTTATGTATATGTATGTTACATACATATAAATATTTTAATATATAAATATACACACACATATATATGTATATACATAGTGAGTATGTACATATGTTCATGTACAATATAGCTATAAATACATGTGTGTCTGGAAATTTTATCTTCTGAATTATTACATCCTTAAAGCAAAATGCATTTTCCGGACAAGTTTACACAAGACTGTCTGGAACCCTGTATTCTTCAGCAATAGTAGAGTATGCTGCACTGATCTTCCACTTATATCAGCCAGACTGCATCTAGGTCAAATCTGACTGAGCTATAGTGTAGGCATATTGATAGCTTTTCTGTATTTCATTTCCTACCTGTAAAGTGAAAGGCTAGCTGAGCAGATAAACATGTCAAAGACTATGAAACAACTAACACATAATAAGACCAGGTATTTATGTAACTAAAACCAAGAGAATCACAAAGCTATAATGATTTTATCCTGTTTTCTGAAAAAAAATCTGACATATATTAAACATCATCTTGGAGAGTCTGATTCAGCAAAGCAATTAAGTGTGAGCTTAACTTGAAGTCAATAGTACTTAACCACTTGCCTATAACTAATTATGTGCTTAAATGGTTTGCTGAATTTGTAATTTAATGTAAATGTATATGAAGTGTGGGGGTTTAGCGTTGTGTTTTTAGCATTGTTTTTTTTCAAAATGCAACCTAAAGAAAAGATTGTTTGACCTCTTCGTTTAGAATTGGTTTCTTCACATTGAGATTTTTCAACTGAGATCCAACGATCTAATAAAACCCCCCAAATTTTCTTCTTTAAAAGTCAGATGAGAGCTATCAAGTACTTCTCACATCCTTTCCTGAACCATTGTCTTATACCTTGCATATAGTTTACTTCTATTTTCTTAAAGAGTAAATGCTTCTTATAGTAATTTTATTATTTACTAAATAACTCTTCCTTTGTTGTTCCCTTGTAAACTTTCTCTTCATTGCTCTGAAAATAGAATTCTAATTGATAAGAATGCTCATGTCACTGCTTTTGTATGTTCTTCATCTAAGAGTCATTCATTATTCAGAAAAAAAGCCCCAATATGATTCCTAATAAGAGAGTTCTTGTGAGATTACATGCACTGGAAAGTTATGAAAATGGCAATGTTTGCATTTTTTCCAGCTGTACAAAAGTAAATATTTAGAAAAACAGTCAACTGAAAAAGATACATATGGAACAGGATGGCTTTTCAGACTCACTGATGCCAGGAGTAGTACAACAGGTAGTCCATGAAGGTGACATTATTAAAATCAACCAATATTTTGAAAAGTTAGTTTTTAATTGCAGTCAATTGTGTTCGTTAAAAGTAATTTTTTTCTCACACTGAAATCTCACAAAAAATTTGTAAAGTTACCTCTAGAGTTGCTTTACAACTTTTTACAGCTCCTGCTTTATGAAATTTTTCTTTTCCTCCCCCTATTTACTGCAATCAAGTGCTTTTCCTGTAATTGCGCCCATAATTTTTCCTGATGCTGAGTCTGCAAGATGTTGCAGTAATCATTTAATCAGTGACAACACATTTTTATATTCCTACTATATGATTAAATTAATCTAGTTTACATGTGTTACATTTAAAGAAATCACTGACTCATCAAACAATAATAAATATAGTAGTCTAATTAAATCTCTTCTGATTTCATGTCATATAACAATATTCAAAATAAAGTCAGGATTTTTCCTTGTTAATTATAAATAAGGAACTGTTTCTAACAATTACATTATAGCTAAACTTAACTCAAGGGAAAAAAAAGGCAAGAAAAAGTCTCTCTAATACTATTTACACAGATAACTTAATTTTCCTGGTTCTGGGCAAATTTAGTTTGTTCTCATCATCATTACGATATCACTTTTAGCAACAGTTTTGCCGAGACTTACTAGATCAAGATATTTTTCTGATAGGAACACAAGCCATTTGAAAATTTTTGTAAGTAATAAAATGTGAATCAAAACATTTCTGAAACATGAAAATGTATTCACTTAATTTGCAAATACATTTTGTTCTTTATTGCATTTTTCCTATGCATTTTGTTCATACGTTGACGGCTTTTTACCTCTTAAGATCATTGGTTCAGTTTTTCCAACTTTGTTATCTTCCAATAGTATTAAAAAAGAAAAAGGTATTGAAGACAGTATTCAAAACATGAATATAGTTTGTTTTTAATCAAAGGAAAGATTTAAAATCAGGATGTTGTCTGCCATATGTTACTTGAACTTCCCCAGCAGCTTTTTCTCTAACTGAAAAGCCACCAAATTGACCATTCTTTTTTTTACTACAACATATCAAACTAGACCTGCTTGAATCATTTTTAGACAAAACAGGGATTTAAACAGATGGGCCAAAAAGCGGTGTGAATGAGTATCAGGTGATACTGGGTTACTCCTGCAGACTCTGAGATATCCATGCCTGCTCTCAGTGTTAGCTTGAAAATAATTACCTAAGATTCTTAATAGCTAACTCTTAATTGAACATCTTTCTTAGTTCATAGGAATATCCAAAAAGAATTAGTTTTATCAAAACAGTTGGGTTCAGAAACAGCTACCCTCTTCTCTTATACTTTGGAGTCCTATACAGTAAGGACTGACAAAGTTCTAAGAAACTGTTAAACGCATCCTGCCTTCATGCCTTGGTAAACAGAGCATGGGCAGTGATTTGTGCAAGGTTACCCATAAGAACAGTTTGAATTGTGTAGAAAATCTTGGTGTTGTATTGTTAGCCGAGAGAAGAACACATAACCACTCTAAGGAGGTTATATGTGGTGCTTTATTTCGAGGCCCCGGGAACCAGGGGTACGCACCCAAATCTGGTTCCAAAGACCGTTACAACGTGCTCACAATTTATCCTACTGAGATTTCACAATCTAATGTATATTCAACAGGTTACAACATTTTCTCATGCATGTGTATTTTAAAATTGCTTCATCTCCTGATTACATCATCAATCGTTTCTACGCTTGCGCAGCCCCCTTCTGGTGGTCGTCAGGATGAAGTAAGTAGTCTTCCTCAGATGAAGTAAGATGTCTTCCTCGCTATGTCCTTTTCACCTTTCAGAGTTCTGGATAAGTCCCAACGATCGTGCTTGCACCAGCACTCTTTTATCTCTTCTTGACTGGTACTGGTATGCAACTCTGCTTCTTATCTCAAAAGTTCTACTTTGAAGTACTCTGTAGAGTACTGTCTCTACCAGACCATCACCTTATAGGGATATCACTTGGATAGTCTCGTACATCAATGTCCACACCCTAGTTACCAGACTTCTCTGACTTAGTAACAAACTTAACAAAACACAAATCAACCAAATCAATGTCTAAATACTCTATATATATATGTGTATTGATCAAAACCTGATTAAACTTCTGTTAATCAAACGTTATGATTTCTAACAGTATGACCCTTTATGTGCCATTTTACCACATCTGTCCTTTGTCATCTCCCTAATCTATGCTTTATACTGGGAATGAGATAATGAAACTTCATCCTATATTCCTCTAGTCCCAGTTTAAAATTCCCATGTTGTGGGGTTTTCAAAGAGTACAAATAGCAGTAATAGAAAATACCAACAAAACTTTCAGGTGCTTTCACTGTTGGAATAATTCCTTTCTGAAGTGTAATAGAAATGAACTAGCAAGTGGAGCTGTTTCAGAAGTAAAAGGTCAGCCCTAATTTCTCGGGCAATAATGAAATATCATTTTCAGTTACAACAACTATAAACTGTATATACCTATGACAATGATTATATAGCCACATGTCAGCAAATCTTATGTGGTAACGACTTTGGCCAGCAGCCAGCTGCCCACCCAGCAGCTCTATCACTCCCTCTCCTTAACGGGACAGGGTGAGAAAATAAAATGAAGAAAAAGCTCACAGGTCAAGATAAAGGCAGGGAGATTTGTTCTCAATTAACATCACAGGTGAAACAGACTTGACATAGAGAAAATTAATTTAATTTATCCCAAATTAAAACAGATTTTGACAGGGAGTAACAAGAAAAAATTAAAATGAAACCTTCCCCCACCCCTTTTTCAAGCTCAGTGTCAAACCCTGATTCCTTAACTCCTCTACCTCCTCACCAGGCACCCCAGTCCCCAAACTCTGAGCAGCGAAGGGAGTGGGAAATGGGCTGTTACAGTCTGTCCATAACAGTTCTCTGCTACTCCCTCCTCACACATTTCCCTGACTCCAGCACAGGTCCTGCCCACAGGCTGCAGTCCTTCAGGAAAAAATCTGCTCTGGCGTGCTCCTCTCCACAGGCTGCAGGAAAATACCTGCTCCACTGTGGTCTCGTCCACGGCCTGCAGGTGAATCTCACTCCGGCACCTGGAGCAACTCCTCCTTCTCTGACCTGGGTGTTCACACTCTTGTTTCTCACACTTCTTTTTCCTCACTCCTCTGCTTGTCCAGTATATTTTCTTTTCTAAAATATGTTTTCCAAAGGCATCACCAGCTTGGCTGATGGGCTCAGCTCTGTCCAATGGTGGAAATGGCTGGAACTGGCTGTATCCAGCATGGGGCAGCTGCTGGCCTCCCCTCAGAGGCCACCCTCCAGCCCTCCACTGCCAGCACTTTGCCATGGACACCCAATACACCTCAGGGTTCACTAAGCCTAGAAGTTTTGCTGCCACAGGTCTCCAAAGATTTTGGTCTTATTTTTGATTCAACTGAAATTCCATGCATCACTTTCACACTTTCAAAAATGCATCACGACACATATTTGAAACAACTTTCAGGACAGAAATCTTCTAGGATTTATGTAAGAAACCCCTTTGTCTTGATGACAATGAAAAGTCATTATTTAGTCTTTGTACTACTAACACATTGTCTGTGGTTAATGTCATTAGATGCATAATGTCATCAAGACATATTTCTCAGCTATTATTTGAATGAAGTATGAAATCATATGAAGTATTTAAATTGTTCTTGGAAAAAAAAAGGTACCACATGGATTTTTTTTTTTTTTAATTAGGACCTAAATTTGTTCATAATCTAATTTTTCAGAAGTTCTGAACAACCAGTGCATTACTTAGTAGGACTGATAAGTACCAAACTCTTATCTTTTAATATTTCACCAAAACATTTACCTTTTAACAACCAATTTTAAAACCTTGCCTGACTGAAAATGCAACAGGATTTGTTTCAGTCCTACCAGTAGTCCTACTCAATAATTTTTTCATTGCTCTTCAGTATTTTGAAGTAGCTTTGCTTGGATTTTCCCTATTCCTATCTCAGTGAGTTTTATATTGCCCCTTAGTCATTAGTCACATATCAGTGCCTGATGATGGCTGACACGCTCAACTTGTAGGCCCAATAATTTTCATCTGTAAAGCCCTAAGAGTTCCTTCTTCTTCTTCCTTGATCAATGGCAGCCTCAACAAAATATTTTATTATTAAGAATCATTTATGATGGAGAAAAGTGGCATAATTAACGTTTTTATGTTGAAATAAGTATCTGATGATGTATAAATGTAAAATACACTAATTTATGATGTTCTGTAGACTCAGCAAAAGAGTGAACAAATCTAAGATATACTTGGTATTGTGCTTGGGTTCTCATTTGGTATTAAATAATGGTAATTTAGCAGTTTTTATAGCCCACTAGAAAGCCAATGCTAGTTCTATAAAAATTATCTATCAAATTGGAAACACCCACAAAAAAATGAAGAAAATAAATTCCTAGAAGTTATCTGTATCCTTTGGTTACTTTTTTAGCATAAAGAGAGTTTCTTCTTGAAATATAGAGTATTGGTTCTTGGTCCTATTTTTAGCTCATAAAATATGAAGCAAAGGTGAATACCATAACTCATGAATTCTAACAAACTATACTTCGGAAGTTCTTTCCTCTAGCTCTTTTTCGCTATGATAATCTAAAAGTAGGAAAAAAAAAATCCAAACTGAGGAACAATTAGATGTGTGTCATGAAGTATTGTAATATTTTTCTAATGTCACAAGTGTCTTTCTGTAAGCTGTGTTGTTTCATCTGTAGGAGTTTCATCTATCGGTTTCCTTTTTCTTCCTGATTTTTCACCTTGCCTGCCAGTAGTTTAGAGCACCAGTTCTTCAAACTCATGAGCACATGTTCTCAGAAATAAAAAAGGATAGCAGTAGAAAACTTTGGATCTTTTGTGTTACGTCTCTCTTCATATGAGTTTGAGCAGATGCAGCCTGAGAAAATTTATCTTCTGGAATAGCTGTCCTTGAATCTTATTTTAAGTGATGCACTTTTGAAGGTGGTGTTAGTGACCATGAAACCTCACCCTTCAGGAAAAATGCTGCTGGTTTAACAAGATGATATAAGCTTTGCACTCAAAGTCGTGACCTACCAATGTTAAATTTGTTTCTATAATCTTAGTTCATCCTTTGTGTAATTATACATGACAATAGATTTATCATAATATTACAAGACATATTATGCCAGCACGCATTGATCAGTATTTCTGGGCCTCTGTATCCTTCTACATGCATGTACCCTGTGGGGAATCAAGTCCATTGTCTATGCTAGCAATTGCAGAGAAGCCTCTAGATCTACTAGATTTACTAGATCTAGATTCAGCATTGGTGCATATACTAAAGCTCTGCAATGGTTCAGTTTCCTTTAAAAAAGAAAATTAAACTCCAGCAAAAAGTTATGTTTAAGTGAGTAAGCATCTTGCATAGGTGAGAATCCTCTCTGAATTTTCAATCTTCTTTTACTAGAGAGACATGTCTGAAATGCTGAGCACAATCTTCATTTATATTCACAAAACATTGAAATTCAGAACAGGTGTAAAGAACAACTTCTTGAATCTTTATGGAAGTGGAGATCCTTTGTTAAGAGGTGAGGCGATACTGTTGTCTACCCAACTTTGTAGTGGGAGGAAAGAATAAGCTGAGAAGGGAAAGAAGTTAAGATCATTTTAACTAAGGGTGTAAAAAATGTAACAGACATGGACTACACACAAAAAACCCCAACAAAAAGCCCCCCAAAACCCCCACAAATTTATATTGACTATTAAGAGTCTGTTGTAGGCAAAAAGAAGTAATATCTATCAGTTCATCTGCCTGCAGCTTTTCCAAAGGCTTGATCTTTCCTTAATTTCTTCAAAGCCATTCTTCAGATTTTTGTCTACCTATCTTTTATCATTTCCCACTATTATTTTGGTTTTGTGTTTCCCCATGGTTTGCCTCATCTCTGTATAATGTTTTTTTTCCAGAGTAGCCATGCATTGCTCAGCATTGCCTAAGATTCGGGTGAAAATTCTGTATTATTTTTGAACACCAGCAATGACATTCTGTGGGCACCAGAAAGGTATGCTGTTATGCAGTAGTGTAAAACATTCTGATATATGCATGAAAATGTGTATAAACTCTACAACTGCCTCTGGGCTTACCTATGAATATATGTGAATTCCTTTCTATTCTTTCAATTTTTAATATAGCAGAATTTCTTCCTTTTATTTTATCTCCATATGGTAATACCAACTCCCATCATCACTTAACAACAAGACTTCTATTTAGTTGTCCATGGTTTTGGCACCTTTAAGCACAGTGTGTATTTTATATTTTAAAATGGTGTTTAAAATGCCTATTTCCTAAATCAAATTACAAGATAATACCATATTTTTTTCTCGTGAAATTATTCAAATTTTTGGTATGTTTGTGAAATTATATGTATGTCTACAGAATTCCAAGCAAGATTGTTCTGATACAATGTAAAAGAAAAGAAGGTGGTTTTAGTTTTGTTTTTCACAGTTAGGGAAGCAATAGCAAAAGTACTGGTTTTGTCTGCTATCAAATCTTGTTGTTGTGGGAGCCAGCGTTGGGTTCCAGCCCTCACTGGTCATCTTGAGGGTGCTTCCACCTTGCAGTAGAGTTATTATTTAACAGAGATATGGAGATAGAAATATTGATAGGCAGATTAAGCAGCTAAGAGTCTCATTTTAAAATGTTATTTGTATTTTATCCCAGTTTAAACTATGTGCTTAATTAACATAACCTTAAAATGACAGGATTTTGTATTTCACATTTTGCTAATAATTTATAATTGAAATAAAATTAATTCTGGATTTCCTTATGATGAACTACTGTAAGATAAGTAAAACCTTATACACAATAATTGGATTAAAAATTTTGGGCTGGGAGAAGGAATAGGCCTTTTCTATCTGTACGTTTGTGCAGCAGGTCAGATAATAGAATTATAATCCTGAATGAGGATATTTAGGTAGTATTGTAATATGTGTTTATGTTGGAAGGTTGATGTAAGTTTTCCTTAATTGGTATGAATATATATTATAAATGTCTACTACTTAAATAATAAATCTTCTGTGTACAACCTGACAATTTCTACAAGAAAGATTTTTACATTGATAGACGAACCCTGGTTATTACTTAATATTTCCTCTCATCGCAAATTGTCCTAAAGGTAACAACTCCTGCTTTCACAATACACAATTGAGGGCCAAAAGAAAATGAAAGAACTGACTTCATTCTAGAATATGCAAATTGTTCAAATTATTTTAATCATTAATAGAAAAAACATGAATCCTTAATGTATTTATATTTGACAATTATCGACACAATGTAAATATGAATGCAGGTAAACGTATGTAATTATGGATATGTACGCAGTGAAGCTTTCAGAATATTTTTCTAACTATTTATACATATATAAAATCTTAATTGGCTTTTTGGAAGGATCATTTGATTTCGTAAGATATTGTGGTTTAAATCACAAAGATTTTCTAAAAATCTAACTTGTACTTCCACCTTTTTTCTTTATATTATTTCAGCCACAAAGTCCTCAAGGATAATTGAACAACATATTTGGTAATCTTATAGTTCTGCTTTGAAAATATGAGTCAAGTTATTCTAGTGAAGACTCTCTTATGAGAGTGTGCCTCAGAGGATATGCAAATGGCTTACTCCTTTCTACAGGAGCAAAGGTGCTGAATCATGCTTGGAAATTTAATTAATATTCACGAAAACATTAATTTATGTTCTAAATTATATTGATTTTTATGTTTTAAACTATTTGAAACAATATTAAGTCATCTTGCCTTTTCTAGTATACTTGTTTTTCACTTGCAATTGTCCTCCACAGCAGAACTAAACTGAATACTAAATTAGAAAAAGAAAGTAACTTCTCCAGTATGCCATCTTGTGCTTGATATCACTTTCAGTCTTCTGTCTGACTGACTGTAACTTTGGCTTTACTAAAATGTACCTTTTTCAAATGCTCCACACTACTAAATGAGCCATACCCATCATACCACTGTAAGTGTTTACAACTCTATTATTTTATGCCATTTGTAAACTTTATGAACAATTACTTTTTATCTTTCCTATTCTTGAATAGTACTGAGACAAGAAGAGATATCTGCAGGATTTCTTTAAAAATAATGGCATAGGTTGTTGCTTCTCTATTTTAAAGAAAGCCAAATCCTTTCTATATCACTAATTATTTATATATATCTTAAGATGTTGAATCAATAGTTTTATTTTTATCAAACACACTTTTAACAAGTGTGACCAGCAAGTTAAGGGAAGTGATTCTCCCCCTCTACTCCACTCTCCTGAGACCCCATGTGGAGTACTGCATTCAGCTCTAGGGTCCCCAACATAACAAGGATGTGTACCTGCTGGAGTGAGTTCAGAGAAGGGCCACAAGGATGAGGCTGGAGCACCTCTCCTTTGAAGACAGGCTGAGAGAGCTGGGCTTGTTCAGCCTGGAGAAGAGAAGGGGAGACCTTATAACAATCTTCCAGTACCTAAAGGGGGCCTGCAAGAAACCTGGAGAGGTACTTTTTATAACGGTATTTAAGGTTAGGACAAGGGGTAATGGCTTTAAAGTGAAATAGGGGAGATTTAGATTAGATATTATGAAGATGTTCTTTCCTGTGAGGGTGATGTGGCACTGGCACAGGTTGCCCAGGGAAGCTGTGGCTGCCCCATCCCTTGAAGTGGTCAAGGCCAGGCTGAATGGGGCTTTGCGCAATCTGGTCTAGTGGAAGGTGTTCCTATCCATGGCAGGGGGATTGAAACTAGATGATCTTTAAGGTCCCTTCCAACCCAAACCATTCTATGATTCTATAAAATGTATGACAAAAGCTATTTTTCATTTACTTTTTCTAGTTTGTGATTAGTAATGCTTCTGTACTTTACATTTTTATTGATTCTGATGGTTTATACATGATTTTGCTTGGGATCACTATGAGGCTAACTGAGACAGACTTAGCTATTTATCCCATTTACTTCTAAAAATATAGGTAAACTATTTTCTTTTTTCCTAGTCCCCTGGAATCTTCCTCAGAATTCTGAGATTGATTAGTAATAATGATTGATAATTGAGGTTAATTATTTAGAAGAGTCCTCAAATACTAAAAAAATTCCTTAAGTAAAAGTTACCTAATCCTCGGAATTACTAAAAATGAAATTCAACAATGTTACCATCTGGGCTTAAACCTCAACAAACAGCTGTCATCTAACACCTCACTAACAGATGAAACAAAAGTAATTTCTTGTCACTCTAAATTAGTTATGTAATTTTGCTTCCAACAATAGAAACATGTATAGAAAATTTTCTATCTTTTGCAGGCAATTTTTTTTATTTTATTAAATTATTTCCTATATGACACTTAAAATTTGTTTCATATTGGCATATTTAAACGTTTTGTTGCATTGTCTGTCTGAAGGATGTAGGTAAGTATTGAATTTCCTTCTTTTGTGTGTGATTTGGGTGTAGGTGCAAAGGTGTTGGCAGCAAGGAAGCTGTAGGAACTGCCCCATGCTGGACACAGCTGATTCCAGCCAACTTCCACAGACCACCACAGGACACAGCTGAGCCCATCAGCCAAGCTGGTGCAGCTTCTAGTAAAACATATTTAGAAAGGGCAAAACCACTGCACTGGTGTGGTGGTTGTGGAGGTAGTAGTAGTAGTAGTAATGGTGGTAATAGCGAGATATTGTAGTGGGGGCACCTAGCTCAGAGGTGGAGAAGAAGGGAGAGAGGAGGAAGAAAGGGAAGGAAGGAAAGGAGAAGGAAGAAAGTAGGGAGGAGGTGGAGATACTCCAAGTGCTAGAGCAGATATCTACAGATTGCAACTTGTGGAGGACCCCTGCTTAAAGAGATGGATATTCCCTGAAGGAACCGTGGCCCGTGGGCAGTCCACACTGGGGCAGATTTTCTCCTGAAGGACTGCAGCCTGTGGAGAGGAGCCACACTAGAGTGGAGGAAAAGTGTGAGGAAGAAGAAGCAGTAGAGAGAAGCCATTATGTACTGACTGTAACCCTCCACCTCCCATCCCCACTATATTGTTTGTGGGCAGCATCCTAGAGTTGGCAATGAAGGAACAAATTGAGCCTGGAAAAGTGGGGGCAGAAAGATGTTTTTGTGTTTGCCTTTTTGTTTCTCACTACCCAAATCTGTTTTAATTGGCTATAAATTAATTTTCCCCAAGTTGAGTCTGTTTTGTCTGTGACAGGAATTGGTAAGTGTTCTCCCTGTCTTCATCTTGACAATATTTCTTGTTTCTCTTTTTTTTCCTATTTTCTACCCTGTCTTGCTGAGAGGGAAAGTGAATGAGTGGCTAGGTTCAACTCTTTGATGAGGTTAGCCCACCACAGTATGCCATCTCAGGAAAATGGATTCCACTGTAAGACCTATGTATGCTCTTTGTTTAGATTTCAAGGTCTTGACTGAAATAACTCCAGGATACGCTTTTTGTTTTCCAATATCAGTGAAGAAATAAAATGTATGAAGTTTAAGGGTTGGATTATTAGAGGAAAAGACAAGTGCCCATACATAGAATCATAGAATCGTAAGGGTTGGAAAGGACCTTAAGATCATCTAGTTCCAACCCCCCTGCCATGGGCAGGGACACCTTGCCCTAAACCACATGGCTCAAGGCTCTGTCCAACCTGGTCTTGAACACCGCCAGGGATGGAGCATCCACAACCTCCCTGGGCAACCCATTCCACTGCTTCACCACCTTCACTGTAAAGAACTTCTTCCTTATATCTAATCTAAACTTCCCCTGTTTAAGTTTGAAGACATTACCCCTTGTCCTACCACTACAGTCCCTAAGGAAGAGTCCCTCCACAGCATCCTTGTAGACCCCCTTCAGATACTGGAAGGCTGCTATGAGGTCACCACGCAGCCTTCTCTTCTCCAGGCTGAACAGCCCCAACTCTCTCAGCCTGTCTTCATATCGGAGGTGCTCCAGCCCTCTTATCATCCTCGTGGCCCTCCTCTGGACTCGCTCCAACAGCTCCATGCCCTTTTTATGTTGAGGACACCAGAACTGTACACAGTACTCCAAGTGAGGTCTCACAAGAGCAGAGTAGAGGGGCAGGATCACCTCCTTCGACCTGCTGGTCACGCTTCTTTTGATGCAGCCCAGGATACGGTTGGCTTTCTGGGCTGCAAGCACACACTGCCGGCTCATGTTAAGCTTCTCGTCAACCAACACCCCCAAGTCCTTTTCTGCAGGGCTGCTCTGAATCTCTTCTCTGCCCAGCCTGTAGCAGTGCCTGGGGTTGCCCCGACCCAGGTGTAGGACCTTACACTTGGCTTGGTTAAACTTCATAAGGTTGGCATCGTCCCACGTCACAAGCGTGTCAAGGTCCCTCTGGATGGCATCCCTTCCCTCCAGCGTATCAACCGAACCACACAGCTTGGTGTCATCGGCAAACTTCCTGAGGGCGCACTCAATCCCACTGTCCATGTCACCGACAAAGATGTTGAACAGGACCGGTCCCAACACCGATCCCTGAGGGACACCACTCGTTACAGGTTTCCAACTGGACATGGAGCCATTTACCACAACTCTTTGCGTGCAGCCATCGAGCCAGTTTTTGATCCACCGAGTGGTCCATCTATCAAATCAATGTCTCTCCAATTTAGAGACAAGGATGTCATGTGGGACAGTGTCAAACGCTTTGCACAAGTCCAGGTAGATGACATCAACTGCTCTGCCCCTGTCCATCAGTTCCGTGGCTCCATCATAGAAGGCCACCAAATTGGTCAGGCAGGATTTCCCCTTAGTGAAGCCATGTTGGCTGTCACCAACCACCTCGTTGTTTTTCATGTGCCTTAGCATGTTTTCCAGGAGAAACTGTTCCAAGATTTTGCCAGGCACAGAGGTGAGACTGACTGGTCTGTAGTTCCCCCGGTCTTCCACCTTCCCCTTCTTGAAAATGGGGGTTATATTACCCTTCTTCCAGTCATCGGGAACTTCACCTGACTGCCAGGATTTTTCGAATATAATGGACAGTGGCTTAGCAACTTCATTCGCCAGCTCCTTCAGGACCCGTGGATGGATTTCATCAGGTCCCATGGACTTGTGCACATTCAGGTTCTTAAGATGGTCTTGAACCTGATCCTCTCCTACAGTGGGCCTAAGGTCTTCGTTCTCACAGTCCCTGCATTTGCTTTCCAAGACTTGGGTTGTGTGGTCAGAGCATTTGCTGGTGAAGACTGAGGCAAAGAAGTCATTAAGAACCTCAGCCTTCTCCAAATCCATGGTAGCCAGTTCTCCTGATAGCTTCTGGAGAGGGCCTACATTGTCCCTAGTCTGTCTTTTATTTGCTACGTATCTATAGAATCCTTTCCTGTTATCTTTTACATCCCTTGCCAAACTTAATTCTAGCTGGGCCTTAGCTTTCCTAACCTGGTCCCTAGCTTCTCGGGCAATGCTCCTATATTCTTCCCAGGCCGCCTGTCCTCGCTTCCACCTTGTATAAGCTTCTTTTTTCCCCTCTAAGTTTCCTCAGCAGCTCCTTGTCCATCCATGGAGGTCTCCTGGCCCTCCTGCTGCACTTTCTTCTAGTCGGGATGCAACACTCTTGAGCACGTAGCAGGTGATCCTTGAATACCGACCAGCAGTCTTGGGCCCCCTGCCCTCTAGGACTGTATCCCATGAAACCTTATTAAGGAGGTTCCTGAAGAGGCCAAAGTCTGCTTTCTTGAAGTCCAGGGCAGTGAGCTTGCTGCACGCTCTTCTCACCGTCCTGAGGATCTCAAACTCAACCATCTCGTGATCACTAGAGCCAAGGCTGCTCTGGAGCATTACATTTCCAACCAGTCCCTCCCTGTTGGTGAGCACAAGGTCCAGCATGGCACCTCTCCTTGTCGGCTTCTCTACTGCTTGAAAGAGGAAGTTGTCTTCCACACAATTGAGGAACCTCCTGGATTGCTTGTGCCGGGCCGTACCGCCCCTCCAACAGATGTCAGGATAGTTGAAGTCCCCCATGAGGACCAGGGCCTGCGAGCGTGAGGCTGCTCCTATCTGTCTGCACAGCGCTTCATCCACAGAGTCCTCTTGATCAGGCGGCCTGTAACAGATCCCCACCGTAATGTCCCCCGTTGCTGTTTTCCCTTTGATCCTGACCCACAAACACTCTGTTACCTCATCACCCATCCCCAGACAGAGTTCCATACTCTCTAGCCTATCACTGACATAGATAGCAACACCCCCTCCCCATCTGCCTGGCCTGTCTTTTCTAAACAGCCTGTAACCTTCCATTCCGACATTCCAGTCATAGGAGCCATCCCACCATGTTTCTGTGATACCAATGACAACATATTCCCGTAGCCTTGCACACATCTCTAATTCCTCTTGCTTGTTCCCCATACTACGGGTGTTTGTATAGAGGCACCTTAGCCGAGCTCCAAATGAAGCCGACTCAATGGCTGGGGCAGCTGGAACATCTCTACATCGCTCCAAGCGCTTATTACAGGTGCTGGCAACTGACCAGGAATGTTGGGATGGATCAATGCTCCCCTCCCCCAACACATCTAGTTTAAAGCTTTCCTGACCAGCCTGGCAAGCCTCCTACCAAAACAGCTCTTCCCCTTCTTTGTCAGACCAGCTCCACCAGCCTCCAGTAGATCTGGCCTCCCAAATGGAGCCCCATGTTCTAAATAGCCAAACCTCTGACTATGGCACCACCATTCTAACCATTTATTAACCTGCCAGACACGCCTAGCTTTTTTAAGGTCCTCCCCTTTGCTCTGGAGAATCGATGAAAAAACTATCTGAGCTCCAGAGCCCATAACCACCTCTCCCAAGGCTCTGTAGTCCTTCTTAATGTTTTCCAGGCTACTGCTATCTATATCTCTAGCACCCACATGGACCACTAGGAGGGGGTAATAGTCAGCAGGACTTACTAGAGCAGGCAGCCTCTCCGCAACATCCCTGATCTGAGCTCCTGGCAGGCAACACACCTCCCTCAAGACTGGATCAGGCTGGCAGATGGGTGCCTCTGTGCCTTTCAAAGTAGAGTCCCCTACTACTATGACCCTCCTCTTTTTCCTGGAGGCACCAGTAGCAATCCTCTTTACTGGTGCATCAGCAGGGTGCTCATTAGGTGTGGTGGGTGCTTTCTCATTAGCCCCCTGCAGAACCGCAAAGCGGTTCTGGGTGGGGACATCAGATTTAGGAGGAAGCCCCTTGTCATTAATTGTCCTCTTCCTCCTTTTTTTGTTCGTTTTTCTCGTGACTAATTCCCAGCTTCCTGGGTTGCTGCTGTCCTTCTTTCCTATATGAGCAGGGCTAGACGTTTGCAGCTCCTGCACAGTTTGGGCCTGGAGCAAGCAGCCCAGCTTCCTCTCAGCTTCCCTGACATCTTTTAGCTCTGCAACAGCCTCCCGCAGCTCAGCCAACTGCTGCAGGAGGACCTCCACCAGGGCGCACCGAGTGCAGCCCTGTCCATTGCGCACCCCCGCCTCACGAGACCAGTCGAGGCACTTTCTACACTCCGAGGTCTGCGCCACAGCCTCCCCTCTCATCGGCTCTGTCTGGGTGCCTACGCTGGCCACCGCCGGGGCAGAGCTCCCAGAGCGGGCCCGGGCCCTGAGACGAGTGCTCAGCATCCCGCTCGCTGCCTGCGCGAACTGCCGTGCCACGCCCTGGTCGCCCGCGCTCCCTGGGATGGGTTTTTACCCACTGAGGGCTGGTGCCGTCACTCCTGGCGCCGCCCCCTGTGAGTCAGCTGCTCGCGTCAGCTGAGCTGCCGGCTCCTGGGCAAGGCCTGTCGAGGACTTGAGGCTCCCTCGGTCGCTCTTGCCGCTCCGAACTGAGGCTCCTGGACGCTGTGCTTCCCCCCGCTCCGGTGTTGAAGGCGTCCTCTCTGGAGATACTCACCTCGGCAATTCATTATTAAAACACAATTTGCAGAGAAAAGATGACAAATGTAAAAACCTTAAAGGTTGTGTTCCAAAACAATACCTATTGAGCACAGTAAGTGAGATGATAAAAATGTGTAGACTCCTGCAATTAAGGTAGCAACTTTGGGAGGGGGGGAAGTGTTATTTTTAATACATGATAGCATAAGCCTTGATCTTTATGTTGTCAGTTGAATACTGAATGTGTTTTCAAGTGGTCCTTTGTGAAGTTAGCACACAGGCAATTTGCCAGGCAAGAGTGAGTAGTTCAGCTAAACTTGACTGAAATATGTCTACGCAGTTCATAAAAGGACTATCTTCTACATTCAGAAGTTTTCGGTCAAGGCAAAAAGAGGAATAATGATATTTTTCTATTATTGGTTTAGATTTTCTTTACTTTAGGAATATACCCTGGAAGGCATCTCCTAAGGCATTGCATCACTTCTTGATGTTCCAGATAAATCTTAAAATACCTTAGAAATTAAGCAAACTCCACCTTGAAACTACATAGATTATTTTTCCTACTGATTCCACCTAAAATTAGAAACTTGTTTAGGACTACCAATTAACATTAAACTAATGGTTTCTCTGATTCAATAACATTTTTAAGATTTAGAGTCTTAGGGTACTGGAATCACTTCAATTACATGCAACTCTACTCCTTCATGTTACTATTAATTTAAAACTCCTCAATCACAGTAATAGTTAAAGTATGATTGGGCACCACCTGACTGATACCCAGCCCATCCCCAAGCAGCAATTGGTCACTTCTGGGTAACTCCCCTCAGTTTATATACTGAGCATGATGTGCTGTGGTACGGAATATCCTTTTGGCTAGTTTGGGTCAGGTGTCCTGTTTCTGCTCCCTTCCAGCTTCTCGTACCCCTTCTCACTGGCAGAGCATGAGAGACTGAAAAGTCCTTGATCGGGGTAAGCGCTGCTTAGAAACAACTAAAACTTCAGTGTGTTATCAGCATTATTCTCAGACTAAATCCAAAACACAGCACTGTACCAGCTACTCAGAAGAAAATTAACTCTATCTCAGATGAAACCAGGACAAGACTTTATCTACTTTTTTTTTTTTTTTATTTTAAATGTGAGCTACAAAACTGCATAAAATTGTTAACAGCTAATACAATGTGTGCCAGTATTCAAATTTAAAGCATAAGAAATCCCAATCAGGTAGTAAATAAGTAAATAGGAATATGATGTTTACCTTCCAAATAAAACATACATTATTCTGTGTAGGATATAAATTTCAAACATTTATATACTTTTTTCTTAATGAAGTTTGAATTTAAAATGTAGAGTGTGAAATATATCACATATAAATCAGTAAGGGAAAAAAATGTAATTCTTGTGCATTAAATGCAAATAAAATACAAATAAATAGGACTACAAAAATAGAACTATAGAAATTACAATGTAAATAAAACCTAGAAATATGAGTTTAATGGTTTAAAATTTGTTTTTAAATTTAAAGTGGGATGGAGCTACCCAAATCTGACGTTGAAAGTTATGAAAACCTAGAACTTAAGCTGACCTTAACCTGGGAATTTCACCTAATTTTTATGATTTGGGTGCAACACCAAGTTTTCACAGGCTTCAGTAAAAAGTTGTAGTGGAAAAAGGGCAAAGACGCAGGAGGACCTGACAGTACTGAGTAATTTAATGATATAAAACAAATTAATACTTGTAAAGCTGCTGTAAAGCTGTAAGAATCCATGGTTTGATAAAAATGTAGAACCCTGGAAGCAAAGTGGGTTGTGATATAGTGCACATACACAGGGTATATCATGACTGCAAAGGTTTCTGTTTAAAAGAAGAGGGAGGAAAGAAGGAATCTGCAGAGTGCAAATAAAAGGGCTGGAGAAAGGAGGAACAGAAAATTCTGAGGAAGGCGAGGGCATTTGCAAGCCTGAACAGTTGCAAGGGCCAAGTCTCTTCCTGCAGTCTGAAGGAAATAGGTGGATTGCATGAACAGGCAAGGAATTACTCAAAGGTATGTGCATGTACAGATGTAAGTATATGTTCTTTATCATTTAGGGAAAAAACCAGTATTTAAATGTAGCAATTTAATCTTACAATATTGTAATCAAGATGTAAATAACATATCAAAATAATCAGTATTTAAGAGACCTGTAAGTTCAGACCTGTGATTTATTATTGAGTAGAGTTATTGATGATGCTTATGTGTTTCTTCTTAATGTTGTGGGGTTTTCTTTCCCTAGTTCCTTTCACTGACACAAAGCTATATATAGACCGGATGATATTTTGGAAGGAAATTTTGTCAAGAGAATTGCTAAAAGCATAAGGAACCTATTAGATGTAGTTTTCAGTAATTTAATTTTCGAATATTTGATTTTTAAATGATGAAATATGCAATAATCCAAATGACCCAACACAAACATATACATGGAATAAATTATTTAAAATGAAAGCATGAAAATTATTTGTTCAGCTGCTCTAGTGACTGGAAGGTTAGGAACAAAACCTATTATTGTTCAGTGTATTTTTTCACAGGAAATAGACAGTGGCAAACATACAGTAGTTCAACACATGAGATCAGAGACACAGTTTTTATAGTAAACCAAAACCAGATGTTGGAAGGGCTCAAGACCTTTACAGAAATTATTAGTTATGTTTGCCTTTGAAAGCAAAGAAAGTTTACAGAGTCATGTACCTGATTAAGAAAAAGACAGGTTACAAAAGCTGAGTATTAACTTATTCAAGAAAAATATTTGCCGTACATACTGCCTATTTTGTATATGGTGGTTAGTATTGTACATAGGATTTGAATTTTACTTTCATTTGCTTTTGGATGAATATGCTAACTTTTTCATACTACTAAACAACTTTAAAAAGAGGAAAAAGGTTAAATATTTTGAAACTGAAGTCTCTTACAGTTTCAGTTCCACCATGAATAGATACAAAATCAGGCATTAAAGATGACTTTAACAATTTATGAGAGCAAATTTTTAGTTTATAGTACTGTATAAGTAGCATATAGCTTTTCATGTGATAAAAAGTCTTTCACTAGTTAGATATTACTGACTTGATATCACTGGATGCTAACCAATTTCATTGGAATTTGGTGTAACAGTCAGAAGTAAGGTCTCAGTGCTACATTCCTACAGGTTTCTTGAAAATAGGCACTTAAGTTGAAAGAAAAAAAGGGGGACTGTAGCGCCTTAGACACCAAGTTTTAGCTATCACAAGGCACAAACCTATGGGACATTAAACTTATTTATTCTAGTACCTCCCAAACTATTTGTTTTCTTGGCATGTTAAATAAGTTCTCTCTGAGTTCAGTACATAAGGTGCTTTCACTTGTGAAGTTATTGATGTTACTAACCAGTAAGAAGGAATAGAAAGGTCAGTATGTTTGAGGCAATACAGTAAACAACCCTTGTGATGAAATCATATAGTGGTATAACAAAGAGGAAACCTGAAATTTGGACATTGGAATACTGATCTTAGTTTTACCTAAGAAATTCTGATATATTCTCACAAAATTCTTTGCATCCTACTTGTCTTCATGTCAATCAGCTTTGATTTTTTTTTTCTTTACCCTGTTTCCACAAGCTGGAAATGGGTTTTAAAGGTTAGGTACGCAGCTTATTTTTAGTCCTTTTGTAGTCCTCTACCTATAGAGCTATAGAGTCTTGAAATTCTGGAGCTGGGAAATCCTGAAAGATTTTGAAGAGATGAGTCTCTAGATAACACCTGATGCTTAAAAGGAAACATTTCAAGAGACTATAGTATCAGAGAAGTATGGATATGTCGTCACAGTGAAAGGGAATATCGTGTCTGATTTTAACTTAGAAGTTGAAGGCTGTTAGGCTTTTTAAAGTTTTACATAAATTAAATATATAAATTACATGTATTTCAAGTTAAATTACAATCATCTTAATAATGTTTTGATAATTAAAGTATATAAAATTGTATGAATTAGCTCTCAAAGAATATTTCTATCAGCAATCAGCAAAAACTAACCTGGACCTAAAGTTTCACTTATTTGAACCTCATCCTGTTAAATACAATTCAAATTGGAAGAAAATTCTTTGATCAGAACTTGTGGAATTTTCTTGATACCCACTTGCAGGTGCAATCCAGTCCACACAGTAGTAGAGAAAAGGAATGTCTTTACAAGTTCCCAACAGTTTCAAGTATGCAGTTTGAGTTTAAATTGAAAATAATTATACAGTCTCACATAAAAATTCAGATATTTACACACAAAGGAAAATGTAAAATGTCTTTTAGTCTTGTATGGTAATGCTTAGGACATGTGTATGGTAGGTAACATAGAATCATAGAATCAGCTAGGTTGGAAAAGACCTTTAAGATCATCGAGTCCAACTGTTACGCCAGGACTGCCGAGTCCACCACTAAACCATGTCACTAAGGGCCTCATCTACATGGTTTTTGAACACTTCCAAGGATGGTAATTCCACCAGTTCCCTGAGAAGCCTGTTCCAATGCCTGATCACCCTGTCAGTGAAGAAATTTTTCCTAATATCCAATCTAAACCTCCACTGGTACAGCTTGAGGCCATTTCTCTTATCCTATCACTTGTGACTTGGGAGAAGAGACCTCCTCGCTCCATCCTCCTTTCAGGTAGTTGGAGAGAACAATAACGCCCCCTCTGAGCCTTCTCTTCTCCACAATAAACCCCAGTTCCCTCAGTCATTCCTCATAAGACTTGTTCTTCAGAACCTTCACCAGCTTTACTGCCCTTTTCTGGACCCTCTCCAGCACTTCAATATCTCTCTTGTAGTGAGAGGCCCAGAACTGAACACAGGATTCGAGGTGCGGCCTCACCAGTGTCAAGTACAGGGGGACAATCACTTCCCTGGCCCTGCTGGCGACGCTATTTCTGATACAAGCCAGGATGCTGTCGGTCTTCTTGGCTACCTGGACACACTGATGGCTCACGTTCAGCTGATTGTTGACCAACACTCCAGGTCCTTTTCCGCCAGACAGCTTTCCAGCCACTCTTCCCCAAAACTGTAGCATTGCATGGGGTTGTTGTGGCCCAGGTGCAGGACCTGACACTTTGCCTTGTTGAACCTCATATGATTGGCCATGGCCTATTGATCCAACCTATCCAGATCCCTTTGTAAAGCGTTCCTATCCTACTGCAGATCAATACTCCCACCCAGCTTGGTGTTGTCTGCAAATTTACTGAGGGTGCACTTGATCCCTCATCCAGATCATCAATAAAGGTATTAAAGATATTGTTGTACTGTCTGTTTGACTAAGTACTCATAATCGTGTATATATATAAACACTGTAGGCTTTGATGTTTAAGTGCTTAAACATTTGATAGTACTAAATTCCCATTTTATTATAGCTTTAAAAAATATTACTGAATTTCTGTAGGAAGCTATCAATATCATAACCTTGTATTCAATGAAAGTTCATTCATGGCATTCTGCAGTTTGATCTACATTCTGTATTATGAGTAATAGGTACTATACTGGAACTTACAACATCTTATAATTTAAACTTTTTTTTTATGAATTGGCTTTTTGAAACTTTTCTTGTACTGATGGTCTATTTGAACGT
Organism: Strigops habroptila; assembly: GCF_004027225.2. NCBI lineage: Eukaryota > Metazoa > Chordata > Aves > Psittaciformes > Psittacidae > Strigops > Strigops habroptila. Next base: position 30,626,666 of record NC_044277.2, on the reverse strand, counting down.
AGATGTTTTCCAACCAGGAATGTCACCCCATCCAATTCAAGTCGTTTGTATTTAGGGAAGGTTTCTCAGAAATGAGTCTATCTATATTCACTACTAGTTATGCAACCAGGCCCATCTTAGTCTCTACCACAATATGAGTTTGTTTGTTTGGTGTCATTTGGTGCTTTCTTTTATGAAAAGAATTAGAAAGACTGTTGAAGCTGAGGACATAGACTTACATTGATCTGGGGAGATACAACCTACACATGAGAGTGTGTATAATATTACTTACTGTAAGATATGCTTGGATCTACACCTTTTTGTTCTTCTTATATTGTTATACTGTATATGAATGAAATATATGCTGTTTGAATTCATGGGATGGGACAATATTTTAATCTTTCACTGAGATTTAATGGAAACATTACACAGTTGTCTGTAAGTATTCTACACAGGCTGATACTGGAGGCAGGATTCTGAGCCAGATGAACCAAATACCTATCCAAATCTTTTGATCTTGATATAGATACCAATGAGCAATCGTAAGAAGAGAATCTTTTTCAGTCCAGTTTTTGGTAGGAAGATGTAAACATCACAAGTTAAGCTACAATGATAAATAGTGTTTCTAATCGGCATCCTTGCTTATCATTTCAGGGAGATAAGTGGTCAAACAAACTGAGCTACCCTCTTGTATCTAAAGATGAATCTCCCAGCACAGGATTAATGTACTTCTGCAGTGATTGTTTTCCAACACTGTTACACAGAATTGGCTGATACTGCTTACTGTTAGAATTCCTCTTAAAATATCTGAGTGAAATAAATGTGTAATGGTAAAAAATGTGTCTAGGTTAAAAAGAAAAGTCTGTCATGTTTGTTAATGGAGTACAATAGCAATTAATTTTATAGCTAGTGTGTGGAAAGTCTTCAAACAAGGTAGTAAGGATGTGTTACTTCAAAGATCCTTACAAGACATCTATAAAGCTATGGGGTGCTTTTCAATTTAGTTTGAAATTTAACAACAGTGAAATTCAGGTGATACTACAAGGTAAGAATGATGTAATCTTAACCAGTAAAATAAGATATATTATCTGCGTTATATGATAGATGGCCAGCAGATGCAGTTCACACATACTATCCAATTAAATATTTTTCCAATAGATTACACTGTACAGGACTCTCCAAGGGCTCCTTTGACTAACAAGTTTTAGATCAGTTCTGATAATGTCGTATATCCTTAAAATCTTGCAGTAGTGCCAGTCTCCACAAATAATTTTCTTACATTACAGAAGCATATTTTGCTGCATATGTTTTATAAATATATCTTCTAACGTTTATATTTGTATTTAAATAAATATATTAAATTCTATTCTTTTTAAGATGCTGCACTTCCATCTTTTTTAATAAATATCTATGCTGGGAAAGAACTGCCTTCAATAACCTATGTAAACATATTGCATATTATTAGACCTTAAAATGACAGATAGCAGTTTCTCAAGGGTATTATTGCAATCTGTGAAACTTATTAACTGTAATTTCATAGCCAATGACAAAAGATAATAAAAAAATCAGCTGTTCTTTAAGTCAAAGCATTTGTCCATAGATAATAAAAAATCATCATTTCCATCCATGACTGAAGGAAAAAAAAAATTGTCACTTGAGCTGGTTCCACACATCTGGCCAAAAAAGGCATAGTAAACCAAAATGTTTTATATTTCAAATGTTTTTGAGATGGGACTCCATATAGGAAATCACATGGGACTTGACTAAAAGCTAGTCAAGATTCACAACCTATGTCTGTGAAAAAAAGATAAAGAACAAAACCACATACTTCTCCAGTCAGAAGCACAGGGTCTAGGGAATCTGTACAGTAATACCAGATGCTCTTTTTTTTAGACCCTTGGACATTGTGAATCCAAATAATTTTCTGAGACCATATATATTAATACTTTATGCTCTTTCTGCCAATATAAGTACGTTAAATGCTTTTGTAGGAACTGGTGGTTTTTGTAGATTTTTATTCCTCACCTCCCCTTCCCCTCAAATCACAGTGATTTCTGTTTCTTTGTTAATTTGGGGGGCCTAGATGCTTTTTCTTTTCACTGTCTGAAATACTGCAATGGCTTCTTTTTCCTGTTCTTTTTTAGTGATCTGGCAGCTGAGCTATAACGTGAAAGTTAAGCAAAGAGTCCAAGCTAAACAGTTTATAGTCCTGTGTCTTGTGTCTTCCTAAAATAACCCCATACCTCTTTTTTGCTTTGCAGAAGGTTTTTGGTTTTTTGTTGTAATTTATGTATTTTTTTTTTTTAATATTCTGAGAATTATAACAAATACTTAAATGAATTTTGCTGGAATAAAGTAACCTGTCAGAATTAACCTCTCACAAACTGGAAGAGGACCTTCGCTATTCTGTCCTCCACCAGAGTTTACTATTGATATTCAAGGATGGGAGACAGGAGAAACTGGTTTGAGCTTCTTGAGGGAAAAGAAGGAATTAAATCTAGGTTTATCACAATGTGAGAATGGTCTAAATATTGGATTGTAATTTGTTTTAAAAGCAACAAAATTAACAACAAACAAAACCCAAATGCTAAAATTGCTTCTCATGAAAATAGTTTGTGGCATTGTAGTCCATGTACAAGGAAGTTAAATGTACATTACACAGGGTTTGAGGTATTTTCTGAAAGTAGGTGCCTTCATATGACAGGTTCACAGACTTTTTTATGATAGCATCAAGGAAGCATTTAGAGGTGGGAAAAAGTGAAGGATTTGGTATTTGAAAAATTAGAGTAAGCTTGGGCAAGAACAACTGATTACCATGGTTCTTGTTTCACATCCTGTGATTCCAAACTACTTCTGCAGCTAGGTAACACCATAGTAGTTTTCATTTGTGTTCACAGAGCAAGTAACATGACAAATAAAAATTAAATCTCAGTGAAGAACTGCTTGGCTCTCCAAAACAGCAGTAAGATGCTTTTAGACAATGTACTCTGTTCATATTAGTACTTCTAACAAGTAAGAAAATAATTGGCGAAGGAACGATAGCCACTCTCAATTTTTATTTTTTTTTTGTCGTTATGTATTTTATCCCAACATATCTCCACCCTCTTCAGCAAAGACACTTTTTCTTCCTTTTTCACTCTTCTGCTGCCTGCCACATTCATGCTTTCTGAAGAGAAGTAGGGAGAGTGACACTTTATGTTCAATCTTGATAAATGAATTCTTTGCCTTCTTGTTTCTTGGTAAGTGGACCATTAAGCTGTATGTCCTTGACTCTCCCTGTTGGTAGGATTAAAGAATATAGCAAAAAAAGGGTTTACCTTTGGGTAAATGTTATTTTACTTCCACAATATGGTTAATAGTTTATATATTATACACAATTCCCCTAATAAACTACAGGATTGAAAATGTGGTAGAAGGATTAAAATGTGATATGTTTCATGTTTTCACAAGTCTTGTTGAAGTTTGTTGTATTAACATCTTAACATAAGCTTGTATTCCCACTTGCATTACATGAGGATTATAACATGAAGAAAAAAATTAGAAACTCATCTGGACCGGTTTTTATAATGTGCATCCTTAACTGACAATAAGTAATTGGAAAAGAATTTTTGTATTTGTAAGGTTTGACCTTGACATTGTTTATGTAGGCCTCCAAAGCAATTATTGTAGAAACTGAGATGGAAAACAATGGCAAAAAGCAGACAGAAATGCTTGAATTAGTGCAAATCACAAACATAGCTGAGTGGTATTAGATGACAGTTTACTTTTAATGAGGGAAGACATGAAGTAATTAAATCTTGACATACAATTATGAAAAATACCAGGTAACAAGCCTGCTATGCAATATAAAATAAGAAAAGACATTTTCTGAAAACTTGAGTGATGCTCTGTCATCTGAGACTGTTCTTTATGAGTGCAGGGTGAAGGTCAAGGAGGTATCTCAACTCCATCAATCCTTTGGACAGTTACAAATGACCTTTCACTTTTCATAAGACATTCAATATTCTGAATGGGGGGAGGATACATTTTTCTGTGTTTAGAAAATAGCAAAATTGAAACCTTTTATAGCACACAAGGTGCATTTGTGTTTGAATCTCCTGAACAGCTCATTCATTCTTAAATATTCATTGACACCAATATCTCATTTACATGAACTAAATGATTTTAAAATAATTTTGTTTCAGCATATACTTTCCCTTTTCATATTTGTATTGCATTATTTTTATTCTATATTTTGCCTATTTTTTAATGTGTATTTCATGTTTTCTTTAAGCGATGTTTTAAAATGCTACAGTGTATTCAGATGTATGGGTTTGAATTGTTGCTGCTCTAGTTTGATACTGATACATATCCAAATGTTACACCTTTTTTTTTTTCCCCATGTTTATTTTGCAAAGTCTGTTTTAGTCTTAATCTTTCAAGGTGTGTATGGAGATTGTGTTGTTAGAATGTGCACCACTGCATACACATTTCTATGTGACTTGTGGGGTTTAACTTTTAATCTATAGGCATTTCTGTGTGTAACCAGAACGTGCTCTTTGCTCTTATAATATTTGATTCTAGTGGTACTAGTATTAGGTAAGAATTAAGGATTTAATCATTACTTTTGTACTGAATAAAAAAATGCTAGCAAGCTGCTATTTCACCAGTATTTTGGAAAGTCCTAAATGTTTTTTCCTTTTCCACGTAGATTTTTTTCCTCCCATTTGCTACACAAAACACAGAAAGTTGCAATTCTAGGCAAGAACTGTTGCTAGATCTGTCCCAATTCTCCACATGTTTTGAGAAGGTAATGCTTTTGCTAACCTTTGTTTCAGCATATAAATTTAGAGAAAATGAAGGAAAAGAAGACAAGAATATATGTAACCATTATGAAAAAACAGCATCTCTGCATTAATGAAATCAAACCCCCTCTTTGAGATAGAGCATAATAATAGACTGAAACCAGTCTTGGAACACAAATGTAAACTTACATAGGGAGAACACAAATGTAAACTTACATAGGGAGAACATAAATGCATATTTTATCCTATCTTAGCTCACTTGCTCGATTTAATCAAATGTGCTACAACAACAATATAATTCTATCAGTTCAGAAGAATCTATCACTATTTTAGTGCTGAAAGTTAGGTGTGCTTTCAATTGAACATAATTATTTATTTAAATCGTACATAATATTCATTGCTTTTAGAAATATTATTCAAGATCTGCCATGGGCAACAATTTGAAATAAAGCATAGGCAATTTTATTAGACTTGAAGAGCTATTCAGAAGAGAATTATTAAAACAGTGCTCAGAATCTCAAATTGGATAAGCCAAAGTGACATTCATAATATTTCAGTAATTTGTTTTCAAAATTATGTCTTGGTACAGTCTTGAAAATCTTGTGATTTAGTTTACCTGTACTTTACTATGTGTTCACTATGTATACCTTACACTGAGTTAGATTCTTTACTCAGACCAGTGTAAATCACAAGTTAGCATGGTTTGTGAAACACTTTTTTTCTCTCTTTGGCTTTCTACATAGGTAAACCCTCAAATGGAAAAATAGGAAGAAGCATTTCAGAATCTTTTAGGGAAGGACTCCAGGACAAATGTTACCTGGTGTGTGCTCCGCTACTTATAAAATACCATTAGCATAAGCATGCATCCCAGGAATTTCAGAAAAAAAAATCATATAGAATTATAGTCTTCAAGAGTAGATGTTGTTAGGAAAATTTGCTAAAATTACTTATATATCAAGATGCAATAGGCATGGAAAAATTTCTGACAGCTACTCTTTACAAAGAAATAAATGCAAAGCATAGGCATTCCCATATTTCATAGAAATAAATACAATAAAAGCTAGTGATTTAAAATTGTAATAGTAGCAAAAAAAAAAAAAGTTTCTTGAATTGTCAATCCCTGTGGTATCTGAAAACCTAAAGATTTGGAAACAAAAAAAAAGAGAAATGACAGTAACCCCTTGCCTTCCCCCTCCCCCCACCCCCATCTTTTAAAGGACTTTGAGCATGTGTCTTTTGTGGAATTCCAAAAATTATTTAAATTGTTTCTTTTGTATGATGATAGACTTTCATATTTTGACAGAGAGCTTCTGAAAAAAAAACCAAAACAAAACAACAAACCTGTTTAAAAATGCTGAGCTTTTTTACGGTTGAGTCTTATCACACTAGTATGGTACTAGCAAATACTGAGTTTAATGTACGCTGTGGTTAGTCTCTCTCTTGGGTTGATGTGTATATGGACATATATATTAAAACAAATTAGTAAAAATAAAAAAACTAACCAATACATTTCTTGTTCTCTTAAGCTGTTATTCATTTGAATGTGTGAATGTTAATCAGACACTCAGTCCAAAATTTGCACCTTAGTGAACCTATCAAATTTAAATTGGTGTCATGGCCTCATCAGATAGCCTACTGAGTTCCTGCTGATCTTTCCTTATATGTCAGTTAACATGGTGGAAATAGAGACCCAGCAGATGACTTTTTTCTTTTCTGTTAAGACCTCTGTCTTCCCGGTTTGAAACTAAAGGCTCAAACTGTGAAATTGGGAAGGAAAAGTCCAAAAGTGAAAAAAACCCTTAAGTTAACTAAAATCTAGTGCAATAAAATTAATTTAAACTTATTCACAACTCTGATTGTGGCTCAAATACATACTTATCTACAAAAGCAGTGACTTTTAGCCAAGGCAGATATATTGAAATAATACACTATCATCTTCTTTAACACCCTCCCCCACCAACAAACTAACCAACAAAAAGAAAGGAAATTAAACATGGGAGGAAAAAAGTAACATTACTGTGGAGATTTTACATTAACAAAAATAGGAAACTCGGTTTTTGTTCCCAGAACAACCATCATTCAGTCACACTGTGAATATACAAAAATACAGTGAAGTTAATACTGCACAGTATACAGCATAAAAGTACAGTATAATATGTACAGAAAGTGCATAGCAATAGAATTATGGTTGCTGTGGGAACCATAGTTGGAATTTAATGACATTTGTTTGTGTCATATCTCAATCATAATGTTGCATTAACGTAGGCATTTGCATTTAATTCTGTATTACAATCCCAATTTAGAAGAGCACATTTGCAGTTGCTCATGTCTCTGCTTCCAACAGTGATTCAAAATTATATACTTTCTAAGATTATTTTGACAGAATTGTATATAACCTCATAATGGAGCATCTCATTACACTGGCAAGAGACCTTGATGCAGGAAGTAGTTTGTGAAAGAGTTAGATATCAATAACTAAAAATCTTGGTTTTAAAGATGGTTAATTAACTATGCTATTATGCTATTATACCTGTACTTTCATGGGTGGATATTTTGTTAGGAGAGATGGAGTGCTTAATTATTTCTCAGTGACCACAACTTCAATGTAAGTGGTCTGAACACATAAGAAAATAGAAATGTATAATCCAGTTAGTTAAGATTCAATTTGTGCTTTATTTATTTCGTTTGAGAACATGGGGCATCAGGTGACGAAGAAGATACAGTCACTTAGGATAGAGGTCTGTAAGCTTCTGTCGTCTCTTCTACTACAGAAAAGCACTGATGAGAACCAGGTTGAACAGCTACTAATCAGGATAGGGAGAATTGTACATGGAGATAATAAAGAAAAGTATAGAATGAACATTTTATTTAAAAGCAGTCTAATAGGCAATATGACCAATAAAAGCAAATTATATGTACTATGTACAAAATATTCAGTAACACTTTGAAGGGAACCTGAATTTATTTGTATATGGTACTATTATTTAAATAGAGATGGGTAATCTATACATAGAGCCTTTTCTTCTAGGTAAACAAACAAAAGCAAGTATACTGTTCATACCTCTCTTACAAAGAACCATCACTGAAATGAAGATACATATTATGACAATAAAGATGAAATAATGAACCCTAAAGGAAGTGAAAAAACATCTAATCAATTTCATCATGAGAAGGACTTCATCTTGAAATTTCCAAGTTTTCTTTTAAAACCAAGTTCTAAAATTTTTTATTGAGTATACAGAGGCCTGACAGGATCTCAACATCTCCATTTATTTAAAAAGATTTTCAGGTTTGGGGCATGTTGCCAAGGTGTAAGCCAACAGAGAGTGTGAGACCAAAGAAAGAGAAAACAAGCACAACGAAATTAACTGGAGTGGTTATTAGAGAGCAAAATATGACAGACAGAGAAGAAATAAAATATAAAAAAATCATAATATAAAATGTGATAAAATGGAAAACTATAAATATTGAAAGCTGAAATATATGTTTAGTCAGTTACTTTTTCTGTACAGTTTAAAAATCTCTACTGCTAGGGGAGAAAGGAAATGGAGAAGTTCTGCACTCAGGTCACAGGCTGGACCAATTCATCCAGTATTCCCTGCAGACAATGCTCAACTTGTCAAGCTTACATATTTTTTAGAAGCATGTCATAAAAGGTGTACGTACAACTCTAGTTCAGGAATTTTACATTGAAGACTTCCATTATTAAAATGTTTGAAGTGTTGATACATGATTAGTACATAAAAAGGCAGCAAAGCTATTGTTTATGACTTATGTAAAAATCAGTTATAAATTATTTAAAAATCATCTGGCAATAGAAGTATCAGATATATAAAACTCCTTTACATTCTCTGAAAGACTTTTAGCTTCCATGTAAGTAAAAGAGGCAAACTAGCTACTAAATAAATGAGTCGTAAAGCCTTACCCAACCCTTACTTGGCTAGATGAAGTGGAGATAGTGGAACAATTTTATTGTGGATCTCAATCAGTTAAAAGAAGTCACATGTGGGCCCCTACTGCATAAATTACATATTCAGATGTATATTTTTTGTCGACAAGTAGATCTGAAGTTCAGAAGGGACTATTCATTCACTTAATCTGACTTTGTCACATAGGTCATAGAGTTTCATCCAGTTATTTGTGTCTTTTACTCAATAACTTGTATTTGTAGAAACATATTTTTATTTGTTCAGTCCTGAAGAGCTGAACAGATACATGGCTTTCACTGTTAGCTTGTTTCACCAAGTAGCATTGTAGTATTAAAAAAATGTACCCTCGTAAGTTGTGAAGTGAAGTTGGTTGTCTTCAGCTTCCCGCCGTTGAATTATGGTATGCCTTTTGCAAATTGTCCTTTAGTTCTCTGTGCTTTATCTCTGTGAAAGCCCTGTAAAGTATATTGAAGTGAAATTTTGATATTTTCTTTTTGGCTGGTCAAACAAAATGTTGAATAATTTTGACTCTTATCTGCATAAGCTCTTATTTTTCAGAATGCTTTCAGAATTTCTTATGTGATCTGTAAATTATATTTAGAGAGGTAACTTCCATCAGACTTTTTTTCAAGCAGCAAAAAAAGTCTTGAACTGATTGCCTAGAAACAATATGAATAAAAATTTTTGCTTTTTTTTTTCTTCCCACTCCCCCTCCCCCCCCCACTCTGGATACACAGGTTTTTTGGAACTTCTTTTCTGTGTGCCAGTTAGTATACCAACATGATGAGATCGGGTATTGGCATCCTTATGTATTTGCATACTATGTTTGTCACAATAGAAGATTATTAGAAGCCTTGTTCCTTTTTCCCTCCTGAATTTGTCACAGGCTATGATTATTATTGCGAAGCAGAAACACTCACCACTTCCTCCACTGAAGCTGAAACACTACAAGCCTCAATGCTGAAAATCTGTTGAGATGGAAATATTAGGAAAAGCTTGAATAATTTATTTTATTGTTCCCATGGATCTTTGCCAGTTAAGGGCAGGTAAATAACTAAGAAAACTGAACATCTGAAGGGCTTTTTAAAAATGCTTGGTGCCTTTGAGGTGATATTTCTTACAGAAAATGACCTCTTCTGGAAATATGCATTATACTTGAGCACAGGCAAAGGCACGGCAGTAGCATGGAAATCTCCTAAATTATTTTTAAAGTTGTGATGATACCCAATTATGAGAACCCAGCAAAGCTCAAACACGGTTATCAGGAGCTGATGAGCTAATTGCATCCCTGGCATGAAGTTGCTGACTTCATATTCAAGCCATATTCAAGGTCTGTTCTTTGGGAAACAAGTCCTCTGTTCTACTACTTGCCTGCATATGGTCACTAAAGTGGTTTGGAATTTAGCTTTGGCTCCTCCCACCTCCATTTATCTACTGAACGCAATTCCTTGGCTATTGCTTCACAACAGAATGGTCTTCATTTTTTTGTTTTTCTTGACCCACTCAAAAATATATAAACATAAATTTCCCTACTTCATAGAGGCATTAATTTATTTATAGGTTATACCTTGTTTTCTTTGAAGGGTTTGTTTATTTATTTATTGAATTAATAAGAGGCCTTGTATGATTCCTTCTTATATATGTATTCTTATTACAACTCAAGTTATTACTACATTTTTTGCTCTCCTTTGAGATACACATTTGGAATACCTATATCTAAGAAATAGATTTTTCTCCTATCTCTGTGACTAATGAAAAATCATGGATGGCTTAGTGATAATTGTAGTTGTTTGATGATATACATCTCACAAACAATGCGCCATTTTCAGGCTTTTCTGTTTTTTTCCCTCTCAGAAGTTTACATTGACCATTTTTCCTCCATTTCAAATAGTCAAGCAAAGATTGAGAAGAATTTGGGAGTGTGGAGAAGAAAGAAGAGAATGGCTGAAAATATCTGAGATGAGATCGCCTGAGAAGTCTTTGCTGAATTCAAGTTCTTAGAATTGGGATCTGAAACACAGCTGCACAAACCCATAGTAAGATATGTTCAGTGGTGACAAATCTTAAGCTAAGAGAAGCAGGGAAAAGAAGGAAGGAAAGAAAATAGGCAAAAACTTCCCAATTTCCACGATAAAAGCAATCCTCAAAGCCTACGTAGATAGCTGTTCGTTCACCCAATTTCCCTTTTCCTTCTGTTTCTACAGAATCCAATTTTGTATTCACTTCCTATCAGAAAAGAAGGAAAAAGAAGAGAAAATTAACCCTTTAGGAACCTAAAAAAAGATAATATGGCACTGTATCATATAGAAGAATACTGAGGTCATATTTTGTGAAGATATTTCACGCTCTTTCTCTCTTCATTGCAGCTTAACTTTAATGAATCACAGACAGATTTTCTATCTTTTCAGAAATTTCTGAGAAAATAAATCCTTAGGACTATTGTATGCAAAATCCTAATAATTGGGCAGTAACTTTTCCCAGTTGTCTTTTCAAAGAAAACACCCTCCAATTTCTTAGAAAAGCAAACATTTAATGATCACTGAAAACACTGGAGTATGTGAAATACTATAGGTAACTTCAGAAAGGTAATTAAGGCCTAAGATTTTCCATACACTGGTGCCTCTCCCCTCTATCTAGTGTATATTTGTGTGTAGATTTAAATACAATTCCAGTTCCATATTTACAATTCTGTAAAGTCTCCATTAATCTTCATCCATTTATAATTCTTATGGTTTCTGCATATTAATGAGTCAATGTCCAGGAATCCAAATGTAGATTCTTCAGAGCCTGAAAACAGTTAAGAGTAATCAGTCCTATTTTTGCACTCAACCAGCAAACACTTTTCATATTTCAGTGTCCTGAGTTCTGTAAATAGCAAACAATTTTTGTGTCCAAGAGTCCTTTCCAGTGGGTTTTTAAATTTTGAGGATTCAGCTACCCAAAATCCCAAAGTTATCCTAACTTCTTCTTCCCTGAAAAGAAATTACAGATTTTTTTAACAATACAAATAGCATCACAAATATTCTGTATCTCAGCATCACTGCAAGAAAAAATATACGTACTTCAACTCCAGCTATATTAGTGTGTGATTGTAAAATTTGCAGGAGTTACAGCAAAGGATTCTCATTAACCAATCTTGTTACATGGTCATGAAGAGTTGTCCTTCGTTTATCAATGGGCAGCTGGTGAAATACTCTGTGATGACAGAAGTATTCATGCAGCAAGCAGAAGTGCTTGCTCTGAAGTATTTCAAGTTCAAGACCTTTTTATTCAAAATCTGGAATACAGTATGGTATAAAGCCATACCATAGATGTCAAATGCCCAGCAGTGCTCTAAGAACTATAGTATGAGGAAGGCAAATTTTACAGTAACCTATCCGGAATTAATTTCAGACTTACTAATCATCTTACCACCTGCAGCTTTCTCTTGAATGACTGTAACTAGAGAAGCAAACAAGCCCTGAGAGCTGTTAGTTTTCTGTAACTAGTTTGGCATAGGCATATTGGCATGGCATATCCACAAAGAAGATGCTGATCACCAAAATTAAAGCAAGGCTTGTTGTTGTTATAAGACTGTAAAACCTCAGCAAGTATTCTTGGTTTTGCAAATATGGTATCTCCAATTGAATGGAATGTACCACATCTCTTTTTTCTATCGTTTCTCTTTCTGAGGCTGCAAAGTACAGTTATCATTGAACTGAAGACCTAGTGAATTTTAATGGAACACCAGCTTTAAAGTGGGTCACTCTGGCAAAACATGTTCCAAGAAATTTTAGTAACTGCAAAGTGTTTTTGTTGATGATCAAAGACCTAGTTAACATGGGTAATATCATTAAAATCTGAATTGCTCCTATTTATCCATTGCTATCATGACTGGTTAAACCTTACATTGGCTCACAAAAGAAAAACTCTTAAACTATTATCTGAGCAACTACAAAATAGCTACAGAATAAGTCTTTGATCAGCTGAAATTAACTGAGGGTCAGATGCACGTAAGATCTACTCACTTGTAATTGTCCATGGTTTTCTGTTATGCATTTGAAAACAAACACGTGAAACGACTCAAATGTGGATAATAGAATTGGAGAGACTGTCACAGCACTTTAAGCTGCAGGGACACGGATGATGCTTTCAGGCCTTGACTACCTGTTGTAAAGCAGCTACATTTTTCTCTTTGCTGGCAAGGGTCTATGCTGGGGAACCTTCCCTGTAAAGACAAATTGGCAGGCAGGAATCTGTTTACGTTCCTTTTACTCTAAGGCTTGTATGTCTCTGGGGCTATGTGCCTAGTTTGTTTTTTTCAGTGAGATCATGTTTGTCTAGATGACGGGCTTGCTTGAGCAGATAGGCTCTGTGGAGGTTTCCTTTCCCTAACATTGAGGAAACTGAAGTGCTGGAATATGTTATGTGTAGTTGCAAGAACAGTTAGTAACCCAAACTTGGAGAGCCTTGGGGCACTTTGTTTTGTGGGTTATATCAAGCATGAAGTCATGGGAGCAAGAATCATCTCTTCCTGCCCATAGTTAGCAGGGTAGGAAGGAATCAGGCTGGTGCAGAAACTGGAAAAATCAAAGCAGCTGAGTTCCCCTAGGGTGCTGTTCTCATTATCAGCCAGTGAGCAGCCCTGGCAAGAAATAATGCTGCTCATCTACTGTGTGTCCTGCTCCTGGCTATAATGAATCACAGTTTGCCAAGGTGATGCATACACCTTGACTTTGGCACTAATCCACTATCACAACTACCTATTACCTTGTAACACAACAAGAGGAGGGAACATTCAACTGAGGTAGAAGTCTGCTTGAACGCAGTTTCTTCCCACCCTGGCAATGTGCCTCTGATTTCACACAGCTCTAGGCACACAAACTCTCACTGCGAGGCTGATGATTGAAACAAGCTGGTGGTTAAGTCAGACAGCTGACTGGTATTCTCACCTCTCTGTTTGTGGCAGTTCTCATTTCTGTGCATCTTCTTAGCCTTTATTCCTTCTGTTTATTTCTCTTTCCCAGTCTTGTTTCCTTCCCACCTGAAGTTAACATGTTTTTAAATTTACTCTTCTATCTGATAGCAACCTTACTGCTGCTTATCCATCATTGCTTATGTACCTCAACTATGCAAGGTAGAAATGATGGTGAGGATTAGGTTAAGAACCAGAACCAGTTTTGTTGCCAGACAGTGTTACATACTTACTAAGTTTGAGCATGAGTAGAACAACAATAAAAAAATAAGATTATAAGCACTCTAGAACTTAACTGTTTTCTATTTCTCTATTTATGCCAAATAATGGGTCAGTACCACTGAAATGAAGAAGACTTTCCTTCTTCTTTTCTTATCCTCACTTTATGGGGTTGTTGAGCAGGAGAACAGAACAACAAGTGCTTAGATAGTAGACAGGAGAAAGGAGAAAGTGAATGGAACAGCAGGGCGGACACTGGGCTCCCTCTTTGCTTTAATTGCCAAGGAAAGATGATTACATCCTTGACAATTCTCATCACTTATTCTTTCACTAGTGGTGACTGAGATGTATCTTTATGATACCTGCCTGTCAAACTTCTGAAGTTTAGGCTAAGCCCAGTGCTATCCTGTTAAGATATAACCATGTCACTTTCAAGTATCATTAGCCTACAGTGAGGCTTGAGATTTTATTAGATTCTATTTCCGCTTCCGCTATGCTTGCAAATTCTCCTTGCTAAAAAGAACTCAAATCCCCTGCAAAAAACAAGATTCACCAATTCCCACTGGTGTCTTTTTCATATCAAGGTAATTCAAGAAGTAAAAATACATTTCCAGTCTTTTCTAAAAAGTAAAGACATATAAGAGGTTAATGGATACTGTTAAGGATACTTGTTATAAATCAATTATTTTGCTGAGTTTATGTCAGTAATGTTTTAAAAATAGATTAGCAAAACAATAGACTTAATAATATAACCTGTGGTCAAGTTAATGCACAATTAATTTTCAGGTAGAAACTTCTGAAAAAAAAATTGACTTAAGGAAGGAAACTCCATTTCTATGTCACAAGCAAATGCAGTGAAATGAAGAAACAATTAGAGATGGAATTTGCAATAGTTTCAGAAAAATGGAGACCTGATTAAGAAGCAATGTGTATAGAACATATTTATGAATAATTTCTTATAACATGTATTTCTCTTGTTTTAATGAAGGTGTCTAACTTTTTACAAAGGTTCAATTCACAAAGTGGATGTCTATATCTGAGTTAGTTGTCTAAGTCAAAGACGATAAGAAAGGCAATTGAGAGGTATTACAGGAGTTTGATTCTGGATTTTTTTGTCTACCTCCTTTAGACTAAGTTTGCCTTTCCCTATATTTACTTTTCTTCACTGACCATACAATGAATGTAAGTGACTAGTCCAGATTTAGGAGTCTCCATCATAAATGTCTTTGTGCAAGAGGGTTAATTCTGCCCTGCATGTGTAAAATATAATAGCTATAAGTAATATTTGTGTTGCTAAACTTCATTGCATACACACATTTATAACAATTTTAGAATTAAGCAGTGCAAATTTTAAAGTTATAGGCCTCATAACTGACAATCTGTGGCAGTTGACGTCATCTACCTGGACTTGTGCAAAGCGTTCGACACTGTCCCGCATGACATCCTTGTCTCTAAATTGGAGAGACATCAATTTGATAGATGGACCACTCGGTGGATAAAAAACTGGCTCGATGGCTGCACGCAAAGAGTTGTGGTAAATGGCTCGATGGCCAGTTGGAAACCTGTAACAAGTGGTGTCCCTCAGGGATCGGTGTTGGGACCGGTCCTGTTCAACATCTTTGTCGGTGACATGGACAGTGGGATTGAGTGCGCCCTCAGGAAGTTTGCCGATGACACCAAGCTGTGTGGTTCGGTTGATACGCTGGAGGGAAGGGATGCCATCCAGAGGGACCTTGACATGCTTGTGAGGTGGGCCGATGCCAACCTTATGAAGTTTAACCAAGCCAAGTGCAAGGTCCTACACCTGGGTCAGGGCAATCCCAGGCACTGCTACAGGTTGGGCAGAGAAGAGATTCAGAGCAGCCCTGCAGAAAAGGACTTGGGGGTGTTGGTTGACGAGAAGCTTAACATGAGCCGGCAGTGTGTGCTTGCAGCCCAGAAAGCCAACCGTATCCTGGGCTGCATCAAAAGAAGCGTGACCAGCAGGTCAAAGGAGGTGATCCTGCCCCTCTACTCTGCTCTTATGAGACCTCACTTGGAGTACTGTGTACAGTTCTGGTGTCCTCAACATAAAAAGGACATGGAGCTGTTGGAGCGAGTCCCAAGGAGGGCCACGAGGATGGTAAGAGGGCTGGAGCACCTCCCATATGAAGACAGGCTGAGAGAGTTGGGGCTGTTCAGCCTGGAGAAGAGAAGGCTGCGTGGTGACCTCAGAGCAGCCTTCCAGTATCTGAAGGGGGTCTATAAGGATGCTGGGGAGGGATTCTTCCTTAGGGACTGTAGTGGTAGGACAAGGGGTAATGGGTTCAAACTTAAACAGGGGAGGTTTAGATTAGATATAAGGAAGAAGTTCTTTACAGTGAAGGTGGTGAAGCACTGGAATAGGTTGCCCAGGGAGGTTGCGGATGCTCCATCCCTGGCAGTGTTTAAGACCAGGCTGGAAAGAGCCTTGGACCACGTGGTTTAGGGCAAGGTGTCCCTGCCCATGGCAGGGGGGTTGGAACTAGATGATCTTAAGGTCCTTTCCAACCCTTACTATTCTATGATTCTATGATTCTATGATTTATACTCTCAACAGTTAGATGTCTGCTGTTACGAAGCTTCACTTTATGCAGAGGTGCAAGCCTATTGAAGGCAGCCCTGAACGGTAAAGAAGCTCAGGAAAGCTGGAAAGTCTTTACAGGTTACACCATCCTCAAGTGTAAGAACATGCTCAGAAAGACCTGTAAATGTATTAGAAGACCAGCTTGCCTAAGCAGGAATCTCCTGATAGAACTCAAGCGCATAAAAGGCAGTACACAAGGGGTGAAAGCAGGGATACAAAAGTGGAGTCTGAAAATATTGCCCAAGAAATGTAGGAATGGTGTCAGGAAAGCCAAAACTCAACTGAAATTCAGGCTTATGAGAGACATCAAGAGCTTTTAACAGTATGTTAACTGTAAAAGGCTGCACAAGGAGAATGTGAGTCCATTACTAAATGGGATGGGTGATTTAGAAGGGGTGTACGCATAAGGCTTAGGTACTCAATGCTTTCTTTGTCTCAGCCTCCCAGGTCTCTGTGCTTACTGCAAGGATTCAAGGAGAAGAACTACCAGCAGTGGAGGAGGACTGAATTAGGGATAGCTTGAGAGAACTTAGTCCATACAAGTCCATGAGAACTGATGGGCTGCATCTAAGGATGTTGAGAGAATTAATCAATGTTCTTGAAAAGTCATTCTGTGTAATTTTGGATGTCATGAACATTTGGGGAAATACGCAATGACTAGAAGAAAGACTATGTTAGGCCCATCTTAAAAAAAAAAGCATAAAGACTATCCAGGGAGCTACAGGCTGTTAGGAAAATCAAGGAGCAAGTCATAGAATCATAGAATCATAGAATCGTAAGGGTTGGAAAGGACCTTAAGATCATCTAGTTCCAACCCCCCTGCCATGGGCAGGGACACCTTGCCCTAAACCATGTGGCTCAAGGCTCTGTCCAACCTGGCCTTGAAAACCGCCAGGGATGGAGCATCCACAACCTCCCTGGGCAACCCATTCCAGTGCTTCACCACCCTCACTGTAAAGAACTTCTTCCTTATATCTAATCTAAACTTCCTCTGTTTAAGTTTGAACCCATTACCCCTTGTCCTACCACTACAGTCCCTAAGGAAGAGTCCCTCCACAGCATCCTTGTAGACCCCCTTCAGATACTGGAAGGCTGCTCTGAGGTCACCACGCAGCCTTCTCTTCTCCAGGCTGAACAGCCCCAACTTTCTCAGCCTGTCTTCATATGGGAGGTGCTCCAGCCCTCTTATCATCCTCGTGGCCCTCCTCTGGACTCGCTCCAACAGCTCCATGTCCTTTTTATGTTGAGGACACCAGAACTGTACACAGTACTCCAAGTGAGGTCTCACGAGAGCAGAGCAGAGGGGCAGGATCACCTCCTTTGACCTGCTGGTCACGCTTCTTTTGATGCAGCCCAGGATACGGTTGGCTTTCTGGGCTGCAAGCGCACACTGCCGGCTCATGTTAAGCTTTTCGTCAACCAACACCCCCAAGTCCTTTTCTGCAGGGCTGCTCTGAATCTCTTCTCTGCCCAGCCTGTAGCAGTGCCTGGGGTTGCCCCGACCCAGGTGTAGGACCTTGCACTTGGCTTGGTTAAACTTCATAAGGTTGGCATCGTCCCACGTCACAAGCGTGTCAAGGTCCCTCTGGATGGCATCCCTTCCCTCCAGCGTATCAACCGAACCACACAGCTTGGTGTCATCGGCAAACTTCCTGAGGGCGCACTCAATCCCACTGTCCATGTCACCGACAAAGATGTTGAACGGGACCGGTCCCAACACCGATCCCTGAGGGACACCACTTGTTACAGGTTTCCAACTGGCCATCGAGCCATTTACCACAACTCTTTGCGTGCGGCCATCGAGCCAGTTTTTTATCCACCGAGTGGTCCATCTATCAAATTGATGTCTCTCCAATTTAGAGACAAGGATGTCATGTGGGACAGTGTCGAATGCTTTGCACAAGTCCAGGTAGATGACATCAACTGCTCTGCCGCTGTCCATCAGTTCCGTGGCTCCATCATAGAAGGCCACCAAATTGGTCAGGCAGGATTTCCCCTTAGTGAAGCCATGTTGGCTGTCACCAACCACCTCGTTGTTTTTCATGTGCCTTAGCATGTTTTCCAGGAGAAACTGTTCCAAGATTTTGCCAGGCACAGAGGTGAGACTGACTGGTCTGTAGTTCCCCCGGTCTTCCACCTTCCCCTTCTTGAAAATGGGGGTTATATTACCCTTCTTCCAGTCATCAGGAACTTCACCTGACTGCCAGGATTTTTCGAATATGATGGACAGTGGCTTAGCAACTTCATTCGCCAGCTCCTTCAGGACCCGTGGATGGATTTCATCAGGTCCCATGGACTTGTGCACGTTTAGGTTCTTAAGATGGTCTCGAACCTGATCCTCTCCTACAGTGGGCCTAAGGTCTTCGTTCTCACAGTCCCTGCATTTGCTTTCCAAGACTTGGGTTGTGTGGTCAGAGCATTTGCTGGTGAAGACTGAGGCAAAGAAGTCATTAAGAACCTCAGCCTTCTCCAAATCCATGGTAGCCAGTTCTCCTGATAGCTTCTGGAGAGGGCCTACATTGTCCCTAGCCTGTCTTTTATTTGCTACGTATCTATAGAATCCTTTCCTGTTATCTTTTACATCCCTTGCCAAACTTAATTCTAGCTGGGCCTTAGCTTTCCTAACCTGGTCCCTAGCTTCTCGGGCAATGCTCCTGTATTCTTCCCAGGCCGCCTGTCCTTGCTTCCACCTTCTATAAGCTTCTTTTTCCCCTCTAAGTTTCCTCAGCAGCTCCTTGTCCATCCATGGAGGTCTCCTGGCCCTCCTGCTGCACTTTCTTCTAGTCGGGATGCAACACTCTTGAGCACGTAGCAGGTGATCCTTGAATATCGACCAGCAGTCTTGGGCCCCCCTGCCCTCTAGGACTGTATCCCATGAAACCTTACTAAGGAGGTTCCTGAAGAGGCCAAAGTCTGCTTTCTTGAAGTCCAGGGCAGTGAGCTTGCTGCACGCTCTTCTCACCGTCCTGAGGATCTCAAACTCAACCATCTCGTGATCACTAGAGCCAAGGCTGCCCTGGAGCGTTACATTTCCAACCAGTCCCTCCCTGTTGGTGAGCACAAGGTCCAGCATGGCACCTCTCCTCGTCGGCTCCTCTACTGCTTGAAAGAGGAAGTTGTCTTCCACACAATTGAGGAACCTCCTGGATTGCTTGTGCCGGGCTGTACCGTCCCTCCAACAGATGTCAGGATAGTTGAAGTCCCCCATGAGGACCAGGGCCTGCGAGCGTGAGGCTGCTCCTATCTGTCTGTAGAGCGCTTCATCCACAGAGTCCTCTTGATCAGGCGGCCTGTAACAGATCCCCACCGTAATGTCCCCCGTTGCTGTTTTCCCTTTGATCCTGACCCACAAACACTCTGTTACCTCATCACCCGTCCCCAGATAGAGTTTCATACTCTCTAGCCTATCACTGACATAGATAGCAACGCCCCCTCCCCATCTGCCTGGCCTGTCTTTTCTAAACAGCCTGTAACCTTCCATTCCGACATTCCAGTCATAGGAGCCATCCCACCATGTTTCTGTCCTCTTGTAACATAATCCTGGGCACATGAAGGAGGAGAACGAGACTAGGAAGAGTTATCATGGTTTAGCAAAAGTAATTCATGCATGATCAATATGATTGTTTTCCATGTCTGGATTTGTGGACAGGTGGAGAATAGTAGATGTAGTCATTGAGCATTCATTTTTTCTTTATTTGTTTGAACAATTAGATTAGATATTGAGTTCTCAGCGGATTTTTTTGCCAATATTAGAAAAGGTTTTCTCAGTCCTTTCTTGAAATAGTGCTCCGCAGTTAGCTTTTGTTTTACCGAATTATTTTTTGCAAGGAGAAAGCATGAAAACATGGCATGTTATGGAAAGAAGAAAGTTTTACTTTGTGTTATGGTCTAGTGGGGCTAGGTTCTAATGACTCTTGAAAATGAGATTTAGTGGAGAGCAATGCCTAAAAGACCTATAATTATACTGATCATGGAAAGAGAAAGATAAATTGAATCTATGTTGAGCCTGAACAGGAAGCTCACATGCTTGAGAGTTATATAATTGGATTAAAAAAATATGAAATTGAACCTTTTGTTTAGCAGTCCATATTTACCCCAAATTGACAACCTGAGAAAGTTAAATACAGGAGAAATAAAACATTTTCATTTGCTATTGTATATGTATATAAATTCTGGCTGTTCGGAGCTGTTATATGGAAAGGAGAAAGAAAGTAAATTAGGTTAAGAAATCACAGAATTCAAAGTGAAAATAGGTGGAAGAACCTGAAACATTGAAAATAATAAACTCAATAAGAATATTACACTTTAACGAAAAAATCAAATTAATTAAAGATTTAGTAATCCTATTGTTTTATTATCAAAGCAAAGCAGATAAGTAATATTTGAAATGGTAACCTTCATGAAGATGGAGCTAGAAATTGTTCAATAGTTTTAATCTGTTAATTTTAAAATCGCTTGATGAGAAAGTTTTTCATTTTGTCTCTTGTCTACCTTGTAATCAGGACATGAATACAAAAACAATTAATAGAGTGATTGGGCGGGCAATAAATTGTGTTAGCTTTTTAATTAACAGTGTTATGTAGCTCTAGTTATACATGTATATGAAACTAGAGTTGCGTTCTTGAAATCCCATCCTTTATAAAGCAATTTATGAGAAAATGTCTTCAAACTATTTCTGAAAACTTGTGAATCAAATCAGAAAGGAAGCACTAAGACTGAAAAGGCTTCAGTAAAGCCAACGAGATCTTAGCCTGCTAAAAATATTGCTGGATACATGTTAACATATGGAGAGAGACTGATTTTGTCACAAAGGTCAGCTAGATATTGATGTATCTGGTAGGATGAATTTTAGAGAGCAAAACGTAACAGCTAAGTAGTTCCTTCCTCTCTGTCTTTTCTGGCTGCTTAACAGGAAGCAAAGGTCTCCCTCTCTTTTCTGTAAATTTTTCCAGCGGTGAGAACACCAGCTCTAGGTCACTCTTCATCCAGGATTGTAGGTGTTGTTTGCAGCTTCTTAACTCCGGCATACATTACCCCATCTTTTCCTGTGTCCCTTTTTATTCTGTTATTAGTTAGGAATATTACATGTCAGTGTGCTTATGTGCTTTCTCATTGTGATGCACCACAACCATTTGTATCCACCCAGCTTGAATGTTTTTACTGACCTTATTTCATAAGCACTTAAAATTAAGCCAATATTGAACCTAATACACACTTAAATCATCTACATAATTTTTATTTCAGTAATCATTTCCTGAAAAGGATTTATTTTAAACATAGCTTGTTATTTAGGTAGTGAAAAATATATATGAAGTAATTTCATTTGTAAAAATTGAACTGATATGTCTAACTAATGTTTTACCTACTATAGTTCTGAAAATAAATCCTGCATTTTCATGTTCCAAATTTAAATCAAATTCTGCATGCCACATTTATCACTGAATGATAACTTCCTAATCTTTTACAAAGCTTTTTTAACATCATTATTAACATTCATGTTCTGTAAAAATTCCAGAGTCCTGAAGTATACCTGTCAATCTGTTTTCCTGCTACTTTAGATCTCATTTTTACCTTTGCAGCTGCTTACAAGCTAACCCCAAATTTGTTGATGTGGGTTGTTTTGGAGTTTGTTTTGTTCTGTTTCCCAAGGGAATTACCAAACTGTAATGTTCTGTCACCTCTTCTGACATATTCTAAAATAAAGTCTTTAAATCACAGCTATGTGCTTTATACTTCTCTATATCAAAGCAGCTTGTCCCCAGCAATTATCAGATTACAGCAGTCCATTTTTCAGCACCCATTTCTATCAATTTTGTGAACAGAGGTTTGTTCCACAGTGCCTTGATGCTGTACTTTTTAAACCCACCATACTTTGTTATCTTCAAGTTCTTGCAGAATGACAACCTGCTTAAAAATTTCTCTGCATGGTTTGCTATCTCTTGGGAATGACCATAGTTCCTTCATCTTAAGCACTGTCTTCTATTTCATTGCAGACGCACATGCTCTGGGCGTGGTGACCTCTTTAAATATCTCACCTATAAACCTTTCATTCTAGTGAATGCTGCATACTGTGGCAATTTGACTGTTGGGATCATCAGTCTTGCTCTTGAGGTTCACATATGCTCTCTTCAGATGTCTTCATCCAGGAAACACCACATCTTATTCTGCTCACAGATCATAAGAATCCTCTTTGGTTTAGGTCCCTAATCCCTTAGACTCAGAGTCTCTTTTAACTTGTAAGAATAATACTGAAAAGGGGAAAAAAAAGACAACAAAACTCGATGTAACGACAGCCAATCAGTCAGTAACCCACCCCCCCCTCCTTACTCCTCCCTTACCCACTTACAATCAGCATCAGCTGTAGTGCAATTAAACTCAGCAGGTGTTCAGAGGAATTACATTTTATCACCACCAGCCCCTCTCCTCCTCTGCTCCCCCTTCTCTCTCCCCACTCCCACAAAGCCCAACTGCTTTTCTTTATGGGTCTATAAAAAATAAAGCAAATTAGATGTATAACAGCACTAAAGTAACCGAAGAATTAGTAACAAAAGATGAAGATATATTGAAGAAAATGTGCTCACAGACATTCATGGAGAATGTTTAGAATAAAAACATTAATATTCCTTAAATGACAGTTATAAACTCTTCAGGGTGTCTTCAGTGTCTTTTCACTTCATGTGAAGCCCTTAACTTGATTGTACAAGATTCTGAATATCCTTGTCTGGATTCAATAATGTCATTCATCATATGCTTATGAAAACCATGATGATGGTTTCATGTGGGCTACTCATATGCTTAAAATTACCTATGCATGTAAGTGCTCTGATGATCATAGTGCTTAGCACCTTGCAGATTCAAACGTTAAATTAAGTAATATTTTTATCAATTCATGGAAATACTAATTCTGAAAGGTTTAAATGGAAGACTCACATTCTCATCACTACTATTTGTCCCAGAAAAACTAATTCAGAATACAGTTTATATTGTACATTTCCCATTAGAAGGAAGAAAATAAATCCTTCCTGTTTAGTATTTCTTTCGTCAATGCTTGCAAAGTGTTTCCTCACTTTCTTAGCCCACTTTACTCCTTCTTTCTATGATCAATCTTCATCATGTTTCCTAGCAGATGTTTCTATTTGTATTCACTCAGCTTTACCAGTATACTGAATCATTGTAAAGACAGGAGCCAGGCAGACGGCAATGGAAGTTATAGAGTATTCTAATGTTAAAATATCAAAAGTGAAGCTACCACTTTAATGTAAAAGTTCACTCTTTTTATCAACGATTTGGCTTTTCTCAGATCTTGCTACATGTAAATTGAATTATCACAAGGTGGTTTTCTATTACAGTTTGAACACCTAAGAGTTTAATCAAAACCAATTCTTATCTCTTATGCTAATAAATTTTGGCATGGTAATTATAGGACCGCATGTTGCAGAATTACATGGTACAGTTGTATCACTGACTATGTAGCCTTCTGTGGTGACTGAAGCTCTGTCTGCCTCTGAATTCAGTATTTTAGTAATGGCTAGTAACAGTTTTTACATTTTGCCTAAGAATATATGAATATAATCTTTTAAAAGCTTATAATTAGTCTTTAATTATTCTTGAGATTTTTTTCTCTCAGATGGGATTTAAATTCATACAGATCAGAATTCTTTTATACTTTGTATTTTAATTTCATATAAGATGCTAGAAAGACTCCTACATTCAAAGGGACTAAGTCACTGCAAAGGTTCAATACTGATCATGGAATAGGCTGGCAAAGGTCCTGTGAGGAAGTTAATCATGTACTCAGAGGCTGTGAAAATGCACATACAGGCAGATTAACATTTCACAGCCAAATCTAGTTCCTGCATTTCTTAGCCTCAGACTGTTTGACTTGATAGTCTTTTGTCATAGGTTTTTCATACAATTCCCTAAGTATTAAAGCAGCAACATATGACCAAAGAAAGCTAGAACCTTACTAAAACTCCTCTGAACAATGTTAGCAGGATTAGAATCTTTAAGTCTAATGAAACTTTTCAGCAAGTGATGCTTTAGAATAATATAAATAGGAAATTTTATATGGATTGACCAGTACAGTGGTACTTGGCTCTATAGTATTGGGGTATATGACCACTTACACCCTAGATTTCACAAATATTTTTTAAATCAGAAAGGATGTGAAGCATATTAGGGAATCCTGGGCTGTATTTCAGCTTTTATATGTCAATGTGCTGAAGATCTCCCTGTTCGCTCCATCCCAGCCTTTTTCCTTCTGCATTTTTCTTTCTTCCATTTCTTTTGCCTCAGCCTGTTTCTTTCTTGCTCTAAGCAGCCAAGAAATCAATTGGTCTGGCATTCTTTTCTCTCTGCATATATCTGGCATATTTCTAAAATTCAGTTCATTGTAAAGCTTTATTTTGGCTTGGAAGGTATCAAAAGATAGACATTTCACCATGTTTCTAACAGCAGTTTAACCTTCTGGAAGGGAATCATTAGACCTGAGAAAGGCATTAAGCAATAATTCACCAGCCAAAAAATGCAACTCTCAGCTATCAATGGAGTTGGTCTGAATTCACCAAATACTTTCCATTCTTCAATATTTGATATATAACTTGCTACAGGTATAGTTTTCTTTTACCCTATAGCCCAGTGGCTGAATAGTCCTCAGGGTTATGAAGCCCAAGTTTGACTTAATGGAACTGAACTTCTAGCTCTCTTCTTTGTCTCAGTGGTACATTTTATAATGTAGAGCATGCAAACAGCTCCAACAGGAGATTCCATTTCTTCTAAATTAACTGACAGAATTTTTACTGGGACATCTTAGCAAAAGTTCATTACCAAAGAAGAGTATTAAATCTCTATCTTCATATTTCAGGAGTGATGTTTGAAAGACGAAAAAGCAACTTCTTCCTTTTGTTTTTTTTTTCACTTACAAATGTCACATCAGGCATTGTGGAGTGGGATATGTTAATCTCAGTATGGTAAATGAGTGCTGCAAGTCAAAATTCTTAACATGATTCCATCTCTGTATAACAAGCAATTAAACAAGGTCTGGAATTTTGAGTACAAAGAGACTTTGGTCTACCTCACAGAAATTCCTGTATAAGTGATCACCAATGAGTAAAGCCTTTTTGAGTTATTTCTAAAGATGGAGAGGAAAATGACAGCAAAGCATTTTAAAAAATGAAGTACTGAAAAATGTTTTTATTTCTAAGAATTTCCTGGGGTGATTTTTTGGTTTGTTTTTTTTTTTTTTTTTTTTTTTTCTGGAAGCAATCTTTATAAAAGAAAACACTTTAAAGCTATAGGTCAGACAGTGTTGTGTACAGTTCTGGCCTCTGTTTCAAGAAAAATATTGTGGAATTAGAGAAAGTACATGGAAGGGCAGCTAAAATGATTAAGGGGATGGAGCATCTACCTTAGGAAAAGAGACTAAAAAGTCTTGGTTCTTCAGTTTGGACAGAAGACTAGGGGGTGATAGTTATAACTGAGGTTTATACAACTATAGAAGTAGTGAATAAACTGAATGAAGACTGTTATTCATTAAATCATGCATTACAAGTAGAAACCGCTCAATGAAACTAGAAGGTGGTCTGTTTAAAACAGTTAAAAGGAATTAGGAAACTTCTGGGATTTGCTGCCATGGGACTGTTTAGAGGCAGAGAATATCAGTCAGTTCAAAAAGGGATTAAGACTAATACATATACAACAGGTTCATAAATAGATACTACAAGCACTGAGCAGAGATGTGCTTACACCTCTAACACAGTAATTGTGGATGCAGAAAGTGTCCGGTCTCGTGCATTCTCCTGTATAGCTTCTCCTATTATCTCTGTTGGAGATAGAAAACTGGTCTTGATGGTCTGACCCTGGAGACCATTTTTTTTTTATATTCCTGTCAGGTATTTTATATATGATTGCAAAAGCTGAAAGAGGTGGGAGTAATGTAATCTTGAGTGGGTGAGTGGTACCTATAAGAAGTAATGACATCCATCTTCTGATGTTCTCTTAATTCAGAACTGAGTATGAAATGGGAGTTTTTGTTTCTCATAGCTGTGATATACCAGCTGAACATCAGCATTTTTGCCTTTTTGAAGGACAGTTTTCTAACTGTCTGCTAAATATTTATCACCATACTAAGTTTTTTTTTAGGAATGAAAAGTACAAAACTCCATACCACATTTGAACATTACCCTGATTTGAAGTCATTAACAATACTAGTAAAGACTTTTTTGTTAACATACTAGAAGGACAAAAATAGTCCATAGAATAGTAGAATGGTTAAAGTTGGAAGAGACCTTAAAGATCATCTAGTTCCAAACCCCCTGCCATGGGAAGGGGCACATTCTAGTAGACCAGGTTACTCAAAGCCCCATCCAGCCTGGCCTTGAACACTTCCAGGGATGGGATAGTTGATTGATATTAGCTACTTAGCATTACTTGTCATTTCACTTTGCTGTTAGACCATTCTGGACGGATTGAATTGAACACAGGGATAAGAAAGTTGTAGATATATGATATGGAGTTAAATAGTAGGCTCCGGTATGATTTCTGTCGTCACCCATAGGATATATTAAAAAAACAACCACCATGTATATGCTACACAAACAAATGTAACATCCTTTGTCTAATAGTAAAAGAATACTGCAAACTTTTGGTTTGTTTCAGGCCTGTTTGAGCAAAGCATTAGGAAGCCTGTTGCCCATCATCCAAAGGCATTTTATTCCTTTCACAGAGCTAAGCTAGAGGTCTGACATCGCCTGGGTCCTGCCAAATATCTAACCAAACTGTGGGTCTTTATTATTTTTCACCGAGGTAGGACAAATAGTTGTATCATAGATTTCCCTGGTGAATTTTTTTATGTGTGAAGATTTGCATGTGGATTTGCCAAGTTAACAAGTCTGGTGGACTTGGAAGTCTTAGATTAACGGTTGTACTCCATGATCTTAAGGGTCTTAAGAAATGATTCTATAAATGAACCAAAATGACTCTATGATTTTATGATTCTATAATAATTCCTAGTTCACACACTGGTAAGCCTTCTAGCAACTTGTCATTATATTTTGTTTTTGCCTTCTCTTCACCTGCTACTATTAAAAATTAGAGTACTTCTGTTTGGCTCCTAATTCTTTCACAGAAGCCTTGAAAACCTCAGAAAACCCATAGTCTGCCAAGCTGTATTTTATATGTTTCATTTTTCCTGTTTCCCAGGGCCTGTCCTGGGGAAAAGCTACAGGCTTATAGGGCATTGGTTTGGAATTAAGACCCTGTCCCATGTTCCTGCCTGGATTGTAGTTCCTCTCCTACCACTTCTGACCTCCTTGTGGCTCAGCATCTGTTATGGACTTCACTGGTCTTTCTCACCACTTGATTCTCTGTCCTGGGCTCAGCTATAGCAGTCATTTTTCTCCTTCTTAGTAGCTGGTGCAGTGCTGTGCTTTTTAACTTTCAGCCTGGGAACAACGCTGATAACACCGATGTTTTTAGTTGTTGATAAGCAATGTTTACTCTGACCAAGGATTTTCTCAGTTTCATGTTTTGCCAGGGAGGAGGGGAAGCCAGGAGAAAGCAGAGACAGGACACCTGACCCAAACTAGCCAAAGGGCATGTCATGCCCAGTATGTAAACCAGGGGGAGTTACCCAGAAGGCCCAGATCACTGCTCGGGTCGGGCTGGGTGTCAGTCGGCCAGTGGTGAGCAATTGTATCCTCTCCCCTTGTTATTTTCCTTATCGTTATTGTTATTGGTGGTAGCAGCAGTAGTTTTGTATGGTATAAAAAAAGGGAAAAAAAATGTCTCTGGATCTGATGGCAACGCAATAAACAACACAGCTACGTCAACTAGCAGCAGTAGTTTTGTATGGTATAAAAAAGGGAAAAAAATGTCTCTGGATCTGATGGCAAAGCAATAGACAATGCAGCTGCACCAACCCCAGTGACAAGCACAGCAGCTACTCAAACCCTGACCACAACAGGCAACACAGCTACTCCAAGTACAGCAGCTACATCAACCCCAGTGACAAGCACAACAGCTACTCAAACCCTGACCACAACAGACAACGCAACTACTTCAAGTTCAAATACAGCAGCTACATCAACCCCAGTGACAAGCACAGCAGCTACTCAAACCCCGACAGCAACAGACAACGCAGATGTTGGTGCTACTCAACCCCCAAGCACAACAGCTGCATCAAACCCAGCAACAGGCATTGCAGCCACTCCAACCTTAGTGGCAGATGCTGCAGCCACTCCAATCCTAGTGGTAGACACTGCAGCCACTCCAACCACAGTGACAAACACTGCAGCTAAACCAAATGGCCAATTTGTGACAATATCTGTTGCCCCTGTAAGCAAAAGCAAACGAGAGGCACAAACAGCAACCCCTGCAGTGAAGAAAGATGAAGTCCCAATGCAATTACTACATGGAACAGGATCTGAACAAGAGTTACTACTACGTGAATCAGAGGAAGAGGATGAAGAGGTGACTTCTCGGCCCCAAGACCTCTAATCATTCGCTTTACCGGGTAAAACTGCCCCACGGCCGAGTGCCAGCTATCCTGAGGGAAACTTCAGAGGTGGAAGGCAGCTGTGTGGAGTCCCCTGCGACAAGTTGCAGAAACTGCTGAAGGAGAGGGTGAATCGAGTCAGTTTGCAGAGGTGAAAGCTGTCCAGCTGGCCTTGGACATTGCTGAACGAGAAAAATGGCCAGTACTTTATACTGACTCATGGATGGTGGCAAATGCCCTGTGGGGGTGGTTGCAGCAATGGAAGCAGAGCAACTGGCAATGCAGAAGTAAACCCATCTGGGCTGCTGCATTGTGGCAAGATATCGCTGGCTGGGTGCAGAACCTGGTGGTGAAGGTACGCCACGTAGATGCTCATGCGCCCAAGAGTCAGGCCACTGAGGAACACCGGAACAACCAGCAAGTGGATAAAGCTGCTAAGATTGAAGTGGGTCAGATGGACTTGGATTGGCAACCTAAGGGTGAATTATTTTTAGCCCGGTGGGCCCATGACACCTCAGGCAATCAAGGCAGAGATGCAATATATAGATGGGCTCATGATCGAGGGTTTGACTTAACAATGGACACTATTGCCTAGGTTATTCACGAATGTGAAACATGTGCTGCAATTAAGCAAGCCAAATGGTTAAAGTCTCTCTGGTATGGAGGACGATGGCTGAAGTACAAGTATGAGGAGGCCTGGCAGATTGACTGTATCACACTCCCACCGGCCTGCCAAGGCAAGCACTATGTGCTTACCATGGTGGAAGCAACCACCGGATGGCTGGAAACATACACTCTGCCCCACGCCACTGCCCGGAACACTATCCTGGGCCTTGAGAAACAAGTTTTGTGGCGACACGGCACCCCAGAAAGAATTGAGTCAGACAATGGGACTCATTTCTGGAACAACCTTATACACACTTGGGCCAAAAAGATGGCATTGAGTGGGTATATCACATCCCCTACCATGCACCAGCCTCTGGGAAAATCGAATAGTACAATGGGCTGTTAAAAACTACACTGAGAACAATGGGTGGTGGGATTTTCAAACACTGGGATACACATTTACCAAAAGCCACCCGGTTGGTCAACACTAGGGGATCTGAGGAGGACATTCTCATAGACTGTTTACTTATCATCCTAGGCAGCACTGCATGAATTTACATAATATCAAAAAATGTTTACTGTTGTTGAAAAACATAGTGAAGACTCCTACAGTGCAGGAGCAACCTCCTACAGTGCTTTCTGAGCCACTGTCATTCTGTGATCTCCCTGAGAGGGGTCTAGGTCTTCATTTTCTTTGTCACTCGAGAAGGCAGAATCATTTTACTCCTCTCTCACTTAAGCAATCACTTCTAGTCGTCTTACCTACAGTCAGCTTGCATGCATCTCTGGGGATAGAAATTTATCTACTAGTCTTGCTCTTGAGTCAGATGAGCATTCGCTGCTGAATCTTCTAGCTATGGCAACCAACAAACTATTCACCAGGGAATATGTAAGGTATAAATGTATCTGATCTCCACCTCACCCCATGAGCTGTTGCCTGAGGCATCTGGTAATGGGAATGGCATTGTTGGATAACCTCAAGGACTCTACCTATTATATTTCTTAACTGTAATTTACCTTACAATTACAGACAGGGAGTATGTCCAGATTTTTACTGTTTTGTGATTGTGGACTTCTAAGTAATCCTTGACTGTAGACTTAATTCCATGCTTTTCCACCTCAGTTTTTCCTTCAGTTTTTCAAAAATTCTAATTGTCCATTGGCTTTTAGTGGTACATCTCTTTGAAGTACTAATTATATTTATTACTCTTTATGATTCTCTTTTTCTTTGACCATATTGAAAGTAAGTGCTTAACAATCCTGGATTCTTAGGTAACCATCAGTTTCCAGCTCAAAAAATTAAATGGTCTTTATCTCTTATGATGATGGACAAAACACCCTCAATTATAATGACATTATGCAGTAGCCGTATTTTTTTAAAGAACAGTGATGATGTTTTATTGTAGATATTTTAACACACATTCCTAATCATCCTCTTTCTTCTCTTTGTTTCTTTGTATACAATTCAGACAGCTTTCATTCTCATTTTTGTCTGAGTGCCAGAAACAGTTTCTTTTCGATTCTGAATTTTTGGTTCTGTTGCCTGTTACCATTACAGCCTCAATGTCCAAACAGCAATCACAGCAAATTCTGCTCACTTTAGGTGAAAACTGATCTGTTTCATGTGGGCTGTTCAAGAAAATTATCATCTAGGGGACACAGCATGTTATTGGAATTGCCTGCATGGGCCAACCTTGGCAAAATGGCTGGGATACAGCAGCTTACAAGACAGGAAAGTACGAGTAACAAGCTAGGTGAATGGGACACACAGGCTATTTACCCCAGACTGATAATGCTGAAGAGGAAGATGACCATATTCTGGATTATTCTGACAATGTTTTAACTAGGGAGCTACAGAGACTTTTGAAATAGAGGAGTCAGCATGAAAAGAAGCAAGAAGTATAGGAGCAGAGGAGCTTGGAGATAACGTAGCATGTGTGGGAAAAGGGAAGAAGGGCACAGTGGGGCTAACATGACCTTGCCAGATGTGGCCCAGTGGCACATGGGGCTCTGCCTGGACCTGGCAGCATGATGTCCCCCTGGGTCCCCCCAGTTACTGCCACTGGCTTGCCCATGACCAGCATGGGGGCACTCAACTTGCATCTCTTGGAAGGGTGTTTAGGAATTTGTACATGTAATAACATTTTGTAGTACTGTGGTATATCTGTTGTGTTGCTTGCTGATACTCATCCTCATGTACAGGTCAGTGGCTGACAATTACCTATCTTTAATAAACCAATGAACCAGTTTGATCCTGATTTGATCGAAATTACATGAATTGAGCAGTTTTTCCCAGTAACACATGCTAAATGCATAGAGTGCTCAGTTCATATGCAAACTTGAACTAAAATTAGTATGTGCAAGTAGATTATTCTTGGAATTTAATCAAGCCAAACTGGATAATACAAATGCCACAAGATATATTTACAGACCTAAGCATAAAATCAGAAATTATTGAGTTACCGCATATCAGTTGAGCAATTGAGCACTGGCAACTTCATCTTCATCTTTGTCACTCAAAAGCAATTTTAAGTCAAGTCTCAAAGTAAAAAGCAACATATAATCTAACTCCTTATTATGCATATTTGATTGCAATAGAATTCCCATTTTTACCTTATTAAAAAAAAAAAAAAAAAAGTCATTTTAGTTATTCAGGCAGATATAAAAATTTCACAAGAAAAATATTTTTATCACCGAGGCATTTTCTGATTTTTTTTTCTCTTTAGGATGTTTTCCCTTAGATGTTGCTGAGGGAACTTTCCAGTGCTGGAAATGAGCTCTAAGTTTTAATAAGGTTTACAAGAAGACTTTTAAAAGGTTTATAATTAGGCAAACTCCCAGATGAGTCTCTCCTGAAAAATAATTAATTGTACGGACTTAGAATGAAATGACCTTGTAATTTCTGATTTCTTTACTTGTAGCATTCCATTGTTTAAACTGTATTAGTTGAGAGTCAAAAAGGTGTAAATTTCCTTTGATATTTCTATAAAATGATGTGTGAAGTCAGACTCTGTCAGACTGAGTAGTGAAAATCGAATTTGTCATGCAGCTCAAACATTGTGTGGTACAGTCTCCAGACACAAGAACTTTTAGACTGCAAGGTGAAAACTGCTGGGTTCTTTCCAGTACTGTACTAAAAGCAGGAACAATTTGCATGATTTAACTAAAATAATTTGCTACTGTCTGTCTTTCTTTAAAGATACTGTGTAAATAATCTTTTAAATTTAAAACCACAAAAAATTGCAATATGGAGGATTTTTGGGTTGTATGGGTTTTGTTGCTTTGTTTTGTTGGCTTTCTTTCAGGAAATCTATAAAAAATGTGAATTATCAAGATTACCAGTATTGTGAATAATGGCACAGTACAAAAACTTCTTGCAGAAATCACTTACTGCATAGTAGTAACAAATGAAGTCTTAAAAGGCAACAGTGCAATGACTTTTAAGAATTCAACTTTAGTGTTGTTGAAGAACGCAAATGTTTAGATTTTATAGCAGATGAATAAACATACAGAGGAACTCCAAAACAAAGAGTTCATTACTGTAATCTCACTAAAATTTAGGTTTGGAAATGTATTTATTATTTTTGGTTTTGAGAAGTTACTGCAGTAATTCTATGCAGTAATTCTATGATGCTAATTATTTAAATGGCAGAAATGCTTATAGAAACGTCAATAAGTATGTCTTATAATGTAACAATGAATAATGGAAACTACTTTCCCTTGGGACACACTCAGGGGAGAGTACTGTGGAAGGGTAGTGAAAAGCAATGCTCACCAAGCCACTTTCAACTAACTGTGGAGGTCCCAGTTGACTGGAGATCAGCAAATGTGACATTCGTTTACAAGAAGGGCTGGAAGGAGGATGTGGGGAACTACAGGCCTATCAGTCTGACTTCGGTGATAGAGAATGTTATGGAGCAGATAATCTTGAGTGCCATCATATCACCAAATGATCAGGTCTGATCAGCATGGGTTCATGAAAGACAGGTCCTGCTTGAATAGCCTGATTTTCTTCTATGACAAGGTTTCGATACTGGATTCCTGGGAAAAGCTGATTTTTTTATACTTTTTTGTGAGCAGAACACTTCAACTGAATTACGCAGTCAGTTTAGGAGTCTTTAATTAGCTCCTCCAGGTTTTACAACTCTGATGAACACTGCATATATGAGCAGAATTTCCAACAGGCAGCACAAGCTCTTTCAAAAGAGCTTGTAAGCTACATAATTCAGAAACTTCATAATCAATTTCCTGCTATTTAAATTTGTGGGGTTTTTGTTACTGTTCTTTTGATAAACATTATTTTTTTGGTTTTGTGTACTTTTCTATATGTTTGTATTAACTCATAATCGTTTTTTTCAGTCTTTTGTATTTTTTTAAAGAAAGAGTATACAGACATTTGTGTTTCTATAGTTTTGTTTGTTTGTTCTTCTGTTTTCTTTATATGAGCACACGTGATAAGACCCACTGTTAATGATTTACTCTTTGAGAAGCTATGAAAAAGAAGAAAAAGAGGTTTTTCCTTTGTAGAGCAATCATTTGTACTTCTCAAGCATATTCTGACTTTGCTCTCACCACTGTCATAAACTTGGATGAACAATTTGTTTCTTTGGAATACTACAATAGTGAAAAAAGCTGCCTCAGAGCAGTTTGTTTACACCTGAAGTTAGAAGTATTGCCTGGTTAGTGGTGGGAAGAATAGAATTTCCTCATAAGGTAATCAAACCTGTCATATATCTCTTGATATTGACTGTCTAGCAATGATTGATATAGGTGTGAATATATGGTGAAATAATAATCACATTGCAGAAAAACCCCAGTATTTGTATTGCACCACCAGTCAGTTCTGCAGAAGGTGGCTGTACTTAATATCTAGCATTATATTCCAAGAAGTAGAAGACTGAAGCTAAATAACTACTATGAAATACAGGAATAGAAGGTATTTTGTTTTATAACAATCTATAACCCAATCATCTGAATATATTTTCATAATTTTTCAAATTTAATCCAGACATTTTGCTAATCTCTTAAACACTACTGTATTTCCCTTCTTATGGTGACGTTTCCTAGTTTATCAGTTGAACAATTCGATACTATTAGACTGGAATTTGAATCTGTACAGTTAAGTAAATGAAAAAAGGGATTTGAGCTGTCCTATGCTTTAGGACAGCTGCTTTCCCTTTCCCCATCTTTCCCTGATGACCACAGTAAAGTTAAATTCTTCACATGAAATCCTGGCTTCAACTTATATCAGTTAGAATTTGGCCATTAACCTAGATGTAAAGGAGATTCCTGCCCATATCATCTGTTGATGCAAAGGAAACAAGAGGACTAAAAAACTGCAGTGAATTTGGTCAATGTAGTATATTAATCCATTTGGTATTTTGAAGAAAATTGTTTAGTTTCACTTTTCATTTATTATTTAATTTCTTTTAAGTAAAACACTTGAATGGCATCAGGATTTTTTTCTTTTTAAATCTACGTAGACATGTAGCTCATTTCTCACCAAAGCTAAATTTCATTTCACTGTAATTTCTAAAACAATTCAATGTGTTCTAGTAATATTTTTTATTATTATTATATTAAGAAAATGGAAGCCACAGAGAGATTCTTAATACCAAGTTTTCTTTTTGTAACATAATTTTCTGCATAATGAAATGTACGAAAAACATAAATGTTTTTAAATAGAAACATTTTTCAGCTACCAGATATTTATTTTACCTTAAAAAATAATTGTCACAGTGAATAGCTGTTTAAAGAAAAATTTCAAAACCATGGACCCATTGCTCCTGTGGACCTCACTAATTAAATATAATAATTTTAAATAGCTGAATATTTATAAAGGCTGAGGTCAGTAAACTAAAACAGAAGGGAAAAATCTAGAGTTAGATACATAAGCAGCATGAGAAGTGCAATGAACAGGATGATCAACTAAATCAAGCTGAGAAACTCAACTAGTAACTGGAGCATGAACCAGAGATTCATATAGAACAGGTGCTATATACTTCACTGGGGCATTAAAAAGTTTATTTTAATACTTTTATATCTTTTTTTTTTTTTTTTTGTCATGGTAAGGCACAGTGATACATGCTCTTAAATCATAAAGATTTGTTTTAAGATCAGAAAGACGGCAAAATTTCTGTAGTTGAACAGTATTTCCTGAATTGGACAGAAATTTCATTGTTTTGATTTATTTTGGTCTTTATGTATGACATACATACTGTCACCTCCAAGAGAGCTGGAGAAGGACTTTTTACAAGGGCATGTAGTGATAAGACAAGGGGCAATGAATTTAAACTGAAAGAGGATAGATTCAGATTAGCTATGAGGAAGAAATTCTTTGCTGTGAGGGTGGTGAGGTGCTGGAACAGGTTGCCCAGAGTTGTTGATGCCCCATCCCTGGAATTGTTCAAGGCCAGGTTGGACAAGGCTTTGAGCAACTTGGTGTAGTGGAAGGTGTCTCTGCATGTAGCAGCGGGGTTGGAACTGGATGATTTTGAGATCTCTTCCAAATCAAACCATTCTATGAGACAATAATTTTGTTTCATATAATGAGGTTTATATAAAATTTATACTTATCATAAAAAGAATTCAAAGATTCTGGCCTAAGAGAGCTGACTCCACTTCGGGCGTCCACCTCCAATCTCCCATCAATTGGTAGAGTCTTCTAAGCCAGGAACTTGTTTCCAAATTGACGTATATTTTTTATTCTCTTTCAATGTTCAAGTATATGTACTTGCAGAATAATATTAATTGATAGGAAAACTATCTGAAAACTGATGCTGGTATGCATTAAAATGAAGGTAGTAACAATTTAATGGCTACATTCCTTTCTTGGAAATGATGACATCATTATTGATCCTTGGCCATTTTTTCAGCACCTTCTGTAATGTCTTCAAAAGCAGAGAAATATCTTAGGATGTGATCGAGTTTTCAAGTTCTGCATACTATTGTTCGTACAACTGTTTAAACTCAATGTCCTGCCAGTAAAGCTGAAAAATAATTGCAATAGAATATCTTTTAAATTCCAAATACAATTAGTTCTTGTTACAGGGCATAATTAGCCGTTGTGCCTTCAGTTTTATTTCATGCTGTAAATGATTGCCTTAAATAAAACATTGAACTTTTTCTATGTTAAATATATATTTTTTGAATAGAAATATTGAGAAAAGATAAACCACATTATATTTACATGAAATATGTATTAAGTATATTGAATATATTAAATGCACATATTAAGTATACAAAACCAGTATGTGTTATTTTTCCATGAGTGTTTCCATGAGTTTATTTTATCCTAAAAATTATAAGTTTTCAAGTTGTACTTTGGAAAAATATCGGTATTAGAAAAAAATTAATGATTGATGAAATCTTTTACAAACTTTAATGCTTGCAAACATGAAGGGCTGAAAATATTGGTTAAAGTGAGCCAAGTCTTCAAAGTTTCATAGCTCAGTTCCTGTAGAACAATGAATCAGCTGAAGACTTGCTTCTTGGCATGGTATACCTTCTGTCTTCTTTCCCAACATGCTGTGATATTGTTAAACGTTCTGCTAACCCAAAATATATTCTATTAGAAAAGTCATAGAGTTTGGCTATAAAATCGTGATCAATTAAGCTGTCAAAGGGAAAACACCTGTTTGTTGATGACACATGACATCAACCTAAAGTAATAAGTTTTAAAAAAACATGTTCTTAACTGTCTAGAGCATACTTGTTCTAAACTTATTACTATGAGTTAAAAATCCTTCTTATACTTCTTAGTTTTTCACAAATATACTCCCATTCTGCTCTTTATGTTGTCCATAGAGCCTATAGATATGGATTTTGACAATATATTTCTCTTATTGTCTTGATAGAGATAGATTTCTGTATGCCCCAAAAAGGGATTGTACAAATTACCACATAGTTGCCACTAGCTATGCTAATTTTATTTCCATTCTACATAAACTCTGGAGCAAAAATAACTACTTGTTTATAACTATAGCAGTGCCATACCGAGTTTTCGTGTATTTTTTGCACATACTCTCTTATGCAATTTTGAATAGCTATTTTCTGTATGGTGTTTTTTTGTTTGGTTGTTTTGGTTTGGTTTTTGCCAGTAACTGACCTGATAAAGGTCATCATAGGTCATAGGTAATTGTCATAGGATGGGTAGTTTTACACTCGTTGACCTTATTCCAAATCCTTCACATTCTTTAGATGGGTTATTTTTATTAACATGTGTACTTGTGATCTGCTATGTGATTCACCAAGATGTTAATTGGTCTTTAAAAATGTCCTCCTCATTTACAGTCTTTCTGATTAGGAGAAATTCTGAAACTACTTATGAAAACATTGATTTCTTGAAGACAACCCAAAATTTTCATCCTGTTTCAGTATAATAATTCCAGAGCTACCTTTCTTTAAAAAAATCATTCTTTCCCATAAGTAGCATATTCATGCATTATGCATCCTGCACTTCGCCAACTTTTTCAATGTTACTGAAAACATCTGTTCTTCTATGGAACAGATGGTAGCTCTATGCCATACTACTATGGCTGGAGAGACTCTTCATTAGGGACTGTAGTGGTAGGACAAGGGGTAATGGCTTTAAACTTTAACAGGGGAAGTTTAGATTAGATATAAGGAAGAAGTTCTATGCAGTGAGGGTGGTGAGGCACTGGAATGGGTTGCCCAAGGAAGTTGTGAATGCTCCATCCCTGGTGGTGTTCAAGGCCAGGTTGGACAGAGCCTTGGGCGACACAGTTTGGTGCAAGGTGTCCCTGCCCATGGCAGGGGGGTTGGAACTAGATGATCTTAAGTTCCTGTCCAACCCTAACTATTCTATGATTCTATGATTCTATGACATGACTGCTACCTGCTGGAGTAAACACTCCATGGTTATTGAGTCTCTCTCTGTTAGTGCTCAGAAGACACCTAACAAAGGCAGCTAGTTAGAGCAACCTTCTCATATTTGTCTGCTATTGTGTATAACTTTGCGGAACAAACACTCAGAAAACAGTGCTAACTTCTCTATCATTAGTGATAGTGTTTGTATGCAATACTCCTGGACAATCACTTAGAGTGGAACTTACATTGACACATTTGAAAAGGATGAATGACTTCTTATTCTTAAATTGAAGTCCTCATAGATGTTGTCAGCATAGCTGGTGTTGCACCCACATTGATCTTGTATTCAAAGCTCAGATTTGCAGGGGTACTGAGGCAGAAGTATGTTTTGTTTTAGTATGTTTTGGTTTAGTTTGTTTTTTCATTAACTGACATGGGACAACAATTGTACACAGTGATTAGAACACAGCTATGATGAGAAATAGGTCCTAAATGAACCCTTGTTTCTAACAGAGCACCTACCTCCACATGGTAGTAAACTGTTAAATTGTCAGTAGGATTTCCACACACTCCCCAGCTAGCTTATTAACACCACATTAGTTTATTGCTTCATGCATGCTCCCTTACCTTGCAGTTCTGCTAATTAAGCTCTTATCAATGTGTTTATTTTACTGTATATTGAGTAATATGAAGAAACTGTCAAGTCAAAGTTCAATAAAGGAGCATAACTGTTGCCCAGACATTAGTGCCATATAGTACTGCAGAAAGTAAATAAAAGTACTGCTGTTACCTTTTTCTGTGTTGCATTTAACTCAATTCCATTATTCGGTAATTAGAGGAAGGAACTTTAAATAATATCACTGTTGGGATTTCATATTTGTCAAAAAGAAATAAGTTTCCTGATTTTTGTGAGCCTTTTGTGAGTATTTGTTGTTATATGAGATGCAGATGGTACCAGAAAAAAGACATTTCAGAAGTCACTGAGATTTAGTTCCTGTTTTAAGCCTTCTAAGCTTTTTAGCACTGTCTTCTTGTACTGCTTGGCTCTCTGCATATATGCTAGAGAGTGAATGAAGCACTTCACACCTTTGGAAGAAGAAATTTTGACTGCTGTTGATCCTTCCTTTCAAATTTTCCTTAATCAAGCCAAAATTTGCACAAAGTTGTCAACTTCATTTTCCATAATATTTCTGTGACATTTTTTCTGAAAAATCAGGAGCATCAGGACTATCAGAATCAGAAAGGAGTGTTTTTGTCTAGAAAGACACAGAGAAATTTAGGAATCTTCAGTGGACCTCGAAAACTCTTAACCCTAACCCAGTAGTCAATGAATAAACAGGCACTTTCAGATTAAAAGTCTGTACACTTGATCACACTTGAAGATAGCACTGTAAGCGTGTTTCACCTTAATTTCTCAGCCTGGTACCAGTCTTCACCATCTCAGCCAGCAGATACCTATGAAGATTTTGCTGGTATCTGCTGCCACTTGCCAGGTATTTATCAAATTCTCCTGGTTAGACCTATTCTCTTTCTAGGCTGGGCTCTGGTTCTTTTAAAGGGACCTGACCATTTTATGAAAATAATTTTTAAATTCAGTTTCTGTAAATCTTGACCTCTATGCACAGGTTTCAGTCACAGCAGCCCTTGAACCAACCATATATGATCCAAACTTAATTTTCTGGTTTGTGTCAAAATCAAGTTTACTGAAATACCCTCTAGAAAAGAGCTTTTGATCAGGAAGGGTGCTTAACATTGTCAAGCATCTGATACCTTGTCAGATCCCCACTAAAAATGTATCAGAAATACATTCAGGGATCATCAACATTAATTATGTTCCAACTAGTTGTCCATCCATATGGGGCAATGATTTTCATACCTCCAGTAAGTATAAAGGAATCATCAGTGTGAAGAAAGTAGCAAGCAGACAAAAAGATCTGTTTCAGAAAAATCTCGCTGCAGTTTGGTGGGAAGTGAGGAATCATCACCCTGCATTAAAAGGACTTCTAGTGTGAGAAAGCAAGGAAAATTCTTTTCAGCCCATCAAGAAGACCTTTTCTAACTATGGACAGTCAGTGTGGGATGCATCAAATACAGTAACAGTAAGTTGAGAGATCAAATATGATAAATTTGGAAATATAACCTAATGGACCATTTCTAGTGAAGTTACAAAAGGACCTGTACATTGTCAGTAGTCTGGAAGAAGACAAAATTGTTGCTAACCAACTGTGTAGATGAAACAAAAATACTGAAGTGATAAATAGCAAATTCTTTTTTTTTTTTTTTTAATTTCCTGATTTAAATCATACAGAAAGGTAAAAGGCACATACGTTTGATATTTTTTTTTTTTTTTAATCTGCGGCGTTTTGTGAGTTTTGACTGAGATCTCAGAAAATATGCTTACAGAGTAAGAGGCCAGTTTTAGAAAGTAACAGTAAAAAGGACTTGGGAATCATAATGGATAATAAACTTAGTATGTACTTTCATTAGAATACAGTGCGAGCAAGGTTTTTGATCTATAACTATGGAAATTTTTAATAGAGTTGGAGAGATGTTACTACTTTTTGCATAAAGACAGAGGATGTTTTTAATTCAATATTGTTATTTAGTAATTGCCTGATACTTTTAAAAAACAGTTCAGCACTACAGCCAATGGTTTTAGAAGAGTTATTTGAGATATCTGAGGCCAGGAAGCTAACTCACAGTGAGACATGAGAAAATCTGAGTGCATTTATCTTCGCAAAAATATAAGAGTTTGTTTTTACACAATCTCTAGCAACTGCAGAAGTAGAAAATTAATGGTACTAAACCTCCTCTTAACCTAACAGAAAATAATGAGTTTCAATTATGAGGTTGAGAGAGAAAACTAGAAACACTTGTATTAAAAAAGAAGGCATTTTCTTTTAACAGTGCATATTACTGAATACTGGACCAGCCTATTTGAGGACATAGTAGCTCTTCATGTGCCTGATGTGTTCAATTCTAAGTTAAATGTATTTCTAAATAATAAACCTGACCTGGGTGAGAAGCTATAGGACAGCAGAAATGCTTAATGAAATTCTTTGTTCTGTATAAAAGAGATAGCATTGTCATTCTCAATTTAAAAGTATTAATTTGTGATTTTGTCTATCAAGAATCATATTTTACACTTGTTACACATAACTGAACATCTTTCAAATAGTCATGAGCAATTTTTTTTAAGGCTATTAGAAGCAAGTTCAAACTACCTTCAGGGATAAATGAATACCACATGCTGACTTAGATCCTAACAAGTTTTCACTTCTGAAGAATAAACAATAAATCGACATTAGTCTTAACATTAATTTTTTTTAAACTC
This sequence comes from Strigops habroptila, assembly GCF_004027225.2. Classification (NCBI taxonomy): domain Eukaryota; kingdom Metazoa; phylum Chordata; class Aves; order Psittaciformes; family Psittacidae; genus Strigops; species Strigops habroptila. The sequence goes on along the minus strand of NC_044277.2, from coordinate 30,584,934 downwards.
TCTGTCACATAGCTCTCTGTTCTTTGAACGAAGGGAATTCAGTGAGTTAGCTTTCAAAAGAACTCAAATGACAGCTGAAAGAAATAACCAAATAACTTGGAACTTCTCAAAAAGAAAAAACAAAAAAGGGGTGCTTAAGTGCTTGTTGAGGGACTTTTGCTGCACCGTTTGTTAGAGAAATAGTTGAACCACTGCATAGAAAACAGCAGAGCCCAGAAGACAGTTGAGGAGTATCAAGATATTTGTCTTAGGAAGTGGTCGTAAAAGCCAGAGGTAATTCTGATAAACTCTGCGATGTTGAGGTCCCAGGTTTGAAGAGAAGATCTGAAAAAGTCTCCCATAGGAAAGATGTCCATCCTTTCTCCAAAAAATCACTCATTGAACTTAGGGAAGCAATCTGAGAGTGATTTCTGATTGTCTTTGAACTTGTTTTCTTCTCTAAACTGCATACACATCAGCCACCTGGGATAGCTAATCTGATAGCTGGTGAGTTTCCTTTGCTTTTGTCCTTTTAAAGCAGGAACTCAGTCTTAACTACAAAGTAGTGAAATAGCAAATCTTTTAGCAAAGGTATAACGTTCACATATTTGATTATTATTTTCACTCTTATGTTCAATAAATAGTGAAATAGGACACTTACACTTACTTTAAAGAGTAATATCAATATTAAATAAAGGAAGAATATATAAAACCAGTCATAAATATTTAATCATTGAACATTTAAGGAAACAAAAATTATTTCTTATCTGAGGAGTCACACAGCTGGGACATTCAAAGTCTTATTTACGTTCATAGTAACTGAGGAGTTTGATTAGGAGCCATGTTAAACGTGACCTGTTAAACCTGCAACTGTGCTTATATACATATATGCCTACATAGAGGCTCTATTCTCTCTGATATATGCACCTTTTATATATTGTATTATGTTATGTTATGTTATGTTATGTTATGTTATGTTATGTTATGTTATGTTATATGTTGACAGAACACATGCTGACTACCAAACTACTAAAAGAGAGCAATATAGACTTCCTTATAACTGAACTCACAAATACCTAAATTAAAATAAACACAAGTGACACCAGACATTTGAAAACGATTGACCAGATGACAGAAGAGCTGCCTTTATCACAGGGGGATCATAAAAGACCTAAGAAAACAGGAGTTCCCAAAGACTACTACAGACATGATGTCAAAAAATTCAAAAGCTCAAGGGCAAAATTATCTGCCTTCAAAATGAGGTAACTTTTTCTGTTGTTTTTCTTTTTTTGGTTTTGTTGGGGTTTTTTTTTGTTTGTTTGTTTGTTTGTGTGTTTGTAACCATAAGCCTGCATTGTAATTTTTAACCACATTTAGTTAATGGGTTATCTTATGTACCATACATATCAGAATATGTCCTATACTTTTCAAAGATTTCTGAAAAAGAGAATGTCGTATTTCAATTTCAGTCTGATTTTGCAGATACCAATCCAAGCATGAACATCTCATGTAAAGTTTTATGCGCTTGAACCTTTAGAAAATGGAAGTAAATATATTTCAGAATTGCAGAGATTAACTAGCTCAACCAGAATTAAATAAAATTTATCAAGTACTTACATAGACTTTTTGGAGTCAGAATAACAGCACTATTATCTAATTGTGTCTTTACAGGTAATGGAGATATAACTGCTTTTTAGGAATACATATGTGATTTTTTTTTTTTTTTTACATATAAATTTAAGCAATCTTTTAAAATATTTCTGTTCTCTGAAAATAAAATCCAAATCACAAATAGCAACATGTTCAGCATTTGAAATCTGGAAATAGAGCTATAATTTATGTTTCTTAAATGACAGAAAACTGAATCAGGACATCTGGTATAATGTACAATAATTTCTAATTTAAAACATGAGCTTGTGATGTTGAAAAATCAATACAATGAAAAATCCTCCAGAGTTGAAGAATGTGAGCAGATCATACAGGAACAAAAAACTGAAGCTGCTAATATACTTGACCAACAGGAAAAAAAAAAAAAATCTGTTCTTGAAATTGAAAAGCTAGACAAGACCTTACAGTCACTGCATCTGGATGTAATAGCTTCCCAGCAGAAACATAAAGTGGAACTTGCTCAGCTAGAACAGCAGATAACACAGCTTGAAAGAGACCTTATAGATGCCAGGAAACTTTATAGTCAAAAAAGATCAGGTATGCTTTTGCTATGAGAATGAGCAAAACAGCTATCTCTTTAGAAATCACATTACAAAAATAGAATGTGAAGGAGCTGGGTATGCACTGCTTCATTCATATCTGTTATGAATTCTAGAGAAAAAAATACTTTTATCGCAAATTTTGTAAGCACGTATTTCTCTGGTGTTTGTCTCTAAATTCAAGATATGTCAGAGTTTGTGATAGCAATGCTGTCATAAATGCATACTGATAAAAATAAAATGAATACAGTAATGTGACTTCTGTTATGTCTGTAGATATTTTTATGAATTCATTTGCCAGTTTTAACTGCAAATCCCATTCATACTCATTTTCAATGTCAGAAATCTACCTTGTACTTTTTCTTGGGATAAAAGGTACATGGGCCTTGGAGTTTTTTTACTCTTTTTACCTTTCTCTGTGAATGCTTCTAGCATAAAAAATATTCATAAGGTGAAAAGGTTTTGGCTTTATTAATATCATAATATCCGTATCACTAAACTACACAATGAACAACTTATATTTATCTGGGGACTTTGCCAAATGCATAATTTCAATTAGCAATGACAGCATTTAGGACACTCTAATTTTTTCTGTCTTTCTTAAATTTTTTTTACTAGTATACTGAAAATAATAAAAATCAAAATCACCCTAATTTTCTGAGTGGGTTTCAGAAAGGTAGAGGCTGTCTGCAGACAGCTTAGACATCAACTAATGAGGAAGAAATATTGATTAATTTCTAAATTTCTTTTGTTAAGAAAAGAACAGAAGGAAATTAACTCTTCAACAATCTCTTCCTCATAATTAGAACATTTTTATTATTTACTGAATAAACAGAATGAAATGGAAACATATTACTGTGGCAGGATATTATATGCTGTCTATTAAGTTTTACACACCTGAAAAAATATGTTAATACAAATAATTGTTGTCATGTTAACATTGCCTATTTCAAGCTGTCTGAAACAATTTTACATTCACAATAAAGAATGTTTAACATTTGAACCAAAAACAGTACAGCACGAATAATTAAAGGCTGAAGTTAAATACATAGACAGTCATTTAAATTTAGATCTGCAATAACATTTACTATTATTCTCTAAGGCTTTGACTGTGCTTGACAGAAACAAAGTACTTTGGGATTAATTTCAAGAAATGGTGCCAACTGTGCGCAATTTGCTGTAATTAAGACATAAAAGAGTACTAAATATTCAGATTAAAAGAAGCAAGATGGAGCATGATAGAGAATCAAGGTGTGGCATCAAGCCAATAAAGCACAGTCACTCAAGAATACTCGATAGTGATTGATATGAAATTTACACCTATAAACTTGCAGCATGTACTTAAGAACTGTGCAGATAAAATTTGAAACTGTGGCACTGTATCTTAGAGGAATGGGCTCTTCTAAATCCAAAGTCCAAGTTGTATGTGACATCTTTAGACAACAACAAAAGAGTATCTAAATACCATGGGTTTACACAGATAAGAAGTTTAAACAAGGGGGGGTGGGGGGGGGGAGAAAAGTAGCGTGGAGCTTTTTTCCTATGGCTTTGGGATATCATTATGGCCACATTAACCTACAGTATTTGCCTGAGTGACAAATGAAGAACTCAGTAGCAGCTGACACAAAGAGGTTAAATATCCCCCCTCTTTTTTTTTTTTTTTTTTTTTAAAGAAAGAGCATTCATTTAGATCAAACTGCATTTCCCATTTTTCTCTCAGAATTATATGACTATTTCTTCTTGCCTTTGAACTTATAAGTATTGATTAATGATGTATTTATTGTAATACTGAATCTTTTCTTCAACAGACTTTTAAAAATTAAAGTCCTTGTAACTTTTTGATCCTAGAGGAGATGTGGGTACTTGACCCATTTGCTAATGAGGTGCTGTATAATCTCATGTATCCTAGAGCTCAAAATAGCAGGATGCAGTATAAAAAGTACATCATAAAAGGCACTATTGGAATGCTTTTTGTCTTCACAGGCAATACGCAAAAGAGATGACCTTCTGAGAAAGTCGGAAGCCAATTTCCTGCAGGCAAGGGAAGATATCAAAGCAAAAGTGGCTGAGGTGGAGCACCTAGACAGTGTGGTCAAGAAACTGAAAGCCAGTATCCAGGACACACAGAAAGAAAAGAATCAGACGGAGACAGAAACCACCATACTGAGAACTGAGATTCAGCAGCTAGATCAGTAACTGCAGGGTGTGCATAAGCAGTGCAGAAAGACAGGTAATAATGTACAAAAATAGTAATATTACAGAAATGTGAATTTGGTACAGTCTAATGGAATAGAATTTTCAATCATATGGGCATATGCTTGTTGTAATCAAATGAATATAAAAGGTTCCTTGTTCTGCTTTAGGGTAAATTTACAGCTATAGAATGTGACTTCATCAAAACTAAATAAACACATCAGCTTTTTTTTTTTTTTCTTTAATTTTTATTTCTGTTCTATAATCTTTGTATTAATTTGGCAAAACAGATATTCCTGCACAGGAACACCTGCTCATTTACTGGCAATGCAAAGTGTAATTTGAACTTAACAAGTTTGATTTCACTGTTAATATTTTAGGTGTCTTTTTAAGCCGGTATGATTCATCCCTGGTATAGATAACAGCTTTAGCAGTGGCACACTAATGAATATAGATTTTTTTTTTTCCGAGACAATAGTGCCACAAAAGCAAAATAAAATACAAAAGCCAAACAATGACTCAATTATGGGAAATAAACTGCTTTAAATAATTTTTGGTTGGTATTTTTGGCTTTTACACTGAATATCTGTGCTAGGATGTTTTCAAAATAAGCAAATGCAACAAGGAAATTACATCATTAATATTTTGAAGTCACAGTATATTAAAGCTTGAAATATACTACTTTTACCAAATAAAATATTAATGAAGTCATTTGGAACATAATAGACAGCCTGTGTCAACCCCTTAATTTTCTCTTCCACTATTCACAACATTGCCAGATACGTGTTTCTGGATAAAACCCCCTAGAGGTCTGCTGCAAATTCTTTTTCAATACAACCAGATCATTGCAGATAATTGTATTACACAGGGTATTGATCCAAAATCGTTGTGCACCGGAAACATCTGAAAAAACATGATTATAGCTTTCTGTTTATTGTTCGTACATCATATAAGCAGGCTTTTGTGTGAATCACCTGTAAGAAAGGCAAGGTGGAAACATCAGAGAAATTACCTCTTTACAAGAATCTATTGATCACTTTAAATCAAAGAAGTATGTTTGACATAAGATTACCTGCCAGTTTGAACATTAGGTACACTATGTTATAGCCTGGGGCAGTTGTAAGTCTGACAAAGGGATTGTAAATAAAGCATGCAGCTGCTAGCGCCTCTGGCTTGGGATCAACCAAGGCTCAAGTCCAAGGCATAGGTAAACTTAAAATAATTTAACCCTTTTTTACCAGGACATTGTGAGTTTAAACAGACTGTTAATAACTAAATAACCTTTTATGTGTTTAAATAGGTATGCCAATTACCAAATATGCACTGTTGGATATGTTTGCAAACAAAAACTGATACAAATAAAATTAATTTGAGAAGATAATTTCATCACCAGGCAACAGAGCACACCTCTAAACTACTTCCAAAAACTTTTAAAGCATTGTTAAAGATCCTTTTCTGAATAATACAGACAATGCTATTTCATATAAAATTGACAGTGACTTAATAAGGCCTGAAATTTGAATAAGCATCATTTGACATACAAAGGATTTACATTAAAAAAAAAAATAAAAAAATCAACAGCTTAAAAACTGTAAAAGGAAGAAGCAAGTATTAAATGTAAAATATTTACCTTTCTTTTGATTTCAAACCCAGACTGAATACGAGGAGCCCACAGATAATTAGCATTGTTTAAAGAAGTAGTCATATTGATTCAGTGAGACCATTTACCACAGGAAAGTTATGCACAAATGTATTTCAGAAATGGGTCCAAAGTGCTGTGACAAATAGAATTTTGTTATTTATTAGATTTTTTTCTTGAATGACAGCAACGTAGGCTTGCATATACCAAAATTGCTGATTTTTTTAGATGTGAAAGAAAACCTGCTCTAAGTTGTTTATTAGACATTACTTTTTTCTTTACATGTGTTGACATTAATAACTGTGTAACTCAGTAGTTCACAGAGATTCAGATTTGCTTGATACTCAGTAAAGATGAGCGAAGGGTGATTATGTACTGTTTGTTTAACATGTAGCTGTCAATGTTAGCTATGTACCTTTCTGAGACAAATTTAAACAGTTTATATATATATAGTACTTTTTACATACAGAAATAGTGACTGTTGTCATGTTTTGTTAGAAGCGGGATTCCGTTACTGTCGATGAGAAAAGAATAAAGCAATTTTTATTTTTTTTTTTATATATATCAAGAAATTCTTCTGGATATTAATTCATAAAAATAGACATGATAGCTGAATTCAGATCCTGTGCATATAGTGAACCTTGTCAAACATTGAAGAAAATAAATGCAGAATCACATTAAAAAAGCAAAAATGTTTTTCTTTAAAGTATTCTATCCATCTAAGCCTGGAAAATGCTGTTTTCTGACTTCATTGAAGCCTGGTGTACTTATCACTCTTTAATATTATACTACAGTACATTAAAAAAAAAGGAGGGGTTTTATTTATGATCATGTGAACTCCTCTGTTATGATACTTACTGAACTGCTATCACTAAAAGCTTCTTCATTTATTAAATTTTCTTGTGTCAAATTTCAAAATAATTTGAATACTACATAATGAAAGGGATGTGTGCTATAAAATGCTTGTTGTGGAGCAGTTGTTTTAATGATTAGTTTTATTCCACGATATCTTAAATCTGGTAGCTAAACGTGCCTGAAGCTATATATTTATGAAAGAGTATAAAAACAAATACATGTGTGCGGATTTGTGTCTGCACAGGTACACATTCATCCGCACACAAGCACAAACTCATGTATGCACATACTAAGGGTCAAATATTTAAATTAAAAGCTATGTACATATATCTTTTAGGAAAATGGTCAACAAAGAACAAAGGAAAAATGTCTTTGTCTTAAATCACTTATTTTTCTGAGAGAGCTGGTAGTGTACAGCTGTGGTTTCTTTTGGTCTATGGAAAGATTGCCATCTATTGGATGACCTTGGAAAAGAATGGGGTTTTACTATGCATGTGCTCAGTAATCCATGAAAAATCGTAATGAAATCAAAGACTTTGAGCTCAAATTGTAAATGTTACGATCGTGAAATGCTAGAAAAGCTGGTGTCTTTTCAAATCTATGAGTTTGAATTCTAGATTGACTTACACTGCAAAATACAAAGGTAATAGCTGTTAGCTGTAGAACGAACTGATACTGAATGTGTATATATACAGTAAGATTTGGTAGCAGTTTAAATGTTTGAAGAATATTAAATCCAAGTTTCTTTAATTAGGTTTACAAGAATACAGTGAAAGAATTAAGTCAGCTATTAATATATTTATGGTATATTTTCCTCTGAAGATTTGGGAGCAAAATGAGGCTTGTCTCCTGAAAACAAGTCCAGCTTTTACAGAGGATTGCACTGCATTATATTTAAAACAAAAATATCACTCGGCTTGGGTTTAAAATGTAATGCTTGCTTCTTTTTCTTTTTTTTTTTTTTATCTTTCAGCCCAAGAACTTGCCAGTCAAGATGAAAAACTTCTTCTAATGGAATCCAGCTTGAAAGCAACTCAAGAGCAGCTAAGTGAGCAAATAGCAGAAACAGTTCACCAAGAACAGAACAGTAGAAAATCACAGACAGAGATGAAGACCCTGAGAGAACGTACTGTAACTTCTGAAGAAGAAATTAGAAATTACAAGTGAGTTGCTGCTTTTTTCAGTATTCAAGAAACAGAAGAGACTAAAGTCAACAGTAAATCCTTTTAGTATGTACTGTATTAATCATTTCTCTCAGGTAAGATGTAGTGTAAACGCGTTCTATAACTCTTCTATTGAATAAACTATTAAATCTAAATGATTGATTAATGTATGCTTTAAAATATATTCTACACTTTAGAAATTGAATGCTAAAAAATACTATTATTAGTAGTCTGTTTTATTTTTGAATTTAAAAAGATTCTGTAGTGTTGAAGTAGAATAGTATGTATAATTATTTATTACCTATCTATTAATGATATTCTCATCTTCCTCTATTTAGAGACCAAAGGTTACATATGGGTCTTATTGTCTTTCTTTTTTTGTTAAAGAAGCTGCCTCTAAGCAAGACACTGCCAAATTAAAGGAAATTTGGTATTTGAACTTTTAGTCACAACAGCAAGGCACATATGAGGTTGCTAAAATTAAAAAAAAAAAAAAAGCAAGCATACTGTATAGTTTAGAAAAGTTTACACTGAAAAAAGTACTTCTAGTCTTATGAGTAAAATATAGTATCTATTAGATTGAATGCTAGCTCTTGTGATTTAATTGAAAAGTACCAATGTTGAACAATTAGCTTTTATAAATTAGCTTAATGTTAACTATATTTTTATATCCAGCCACAAACTGATTCATTATTCAGATTTTTCACGATTTAGAATATGGCAAAAATTAGTCAGTTCAGTTGTTTGTTTTTTTTTTTTTGCATGCAAACAGCTATTCTCTTCTTACTAAAGTTACATTATATTAAGCAACCACTAAATATATAGACAGAATCTCAATCTGCTTTGTAATATCACCGAGAATGATGAATACTGTACACAAGACATCTTGGCAGCAAAAAATCTGTTCATTTGGTGGTGGACTAAACTTTTAAAGCTAAATACTTCATTTCTTATTTGCGGCAAGCATCAAAGCCTATCTATCTCCACAAATCTCCGAGAGGTTTGCTAAGTTCAGATGTAGCAAATATCAAGCATCTAAAATCACAATATGGTAAGGTATGTTCAGTGTAAATTACTTTTAGACTGGATCTTCATTCTTACTGTAGTTCAGATGTTTTAAGCTCATTTTATTGCTGAAGACTGGGAAAAGCTTCATGGAAAAAAACATTGTCTTCAGTAATGTGTCTTTATTTCTTTAAATAAAATAGCTTGGTGGTTTTCAACCTGCAGTTATATCTCTAAAGACAATACTAGTACTTCTCTAGAGAGAACAGTGTTGCTGATTCACTTTCCTAACCTATCTTGAATCTTTCGCCACAGTGGATTTTCTTAACCATTTCAAGGGATTCCTCAGTTGCCAAAATGCCATGTTACGCCAGTTCTTGTAGATACCTATTTGAAAACAAAGAGGATACAAACTTATAGGACTACTGGTTATGGTAACTTGGGGAGGTGGGGGGGGAGGGGGGGCGCGAGACAGGGAGGATTGAAACTCCCAGCTGCAACTGATTGATTGTGTGATGAAATACAGCTTTTGAGAGAGCAGGAATTTTGCAAAAGTTCAGTGAAAGGAGTTTCACGAATATTGAAATAGAAGGACAAACGATAATCATTAAAAGACTTTGAGAGGGACGTTTTAATAGTTTTATGTTATACTTTGTGTGAACAAATAAAATTTGAATGAATCTCTTAACATGCAGAAGTTACTAACTAACCTACATTTTTCTGTTCTATTTTCTACATTTGTTCAGTGACTTTGGGAATTCATTACTTTACTACATAAGCGTGATAAACTTTGGGTTAGGGTAATCTTTTCTTAGCTCTATAGATTGCAAAAAATATTTTTTATTGACCCTTAGGTTAAGATTCAACTAACTAATAAATCTAAAAACTGAACAACAAAGTTGGAAATTTTGAATGTTGAAATCCTCCTTTAAAACAACTTTGTACTGTATACCTGAAAGCAACCACACTGTGCCAGTCAGAATCTGCTCTGTTCTGTTCTTTGAGAGACAGAAAGAGCAATGGATCTCGGTCCCCTGGGTCTTCCAGAACAGGGAATGTCATAAGGGTTATGTTCAGTCACTACGAAGGGTACTGCATTGTGTTGTAAAGCAGCATCTCTTTGGTGCTGACTTACTCAAAGTCATACAGTCCTGGACTTTACCTACCTTCCTATTTAGTGAATTTGGCAAACGCAGATGGTATCTAGGCAAGAGCATAGGACCATACAAAGGAAAACACAGCACAGCATGAATTGGTCAGTTAAAATTGTATGGAGAGCTGATATTCTGTTATAGCTGTTGTGGGGCCTTTGAGGGGAAAAGTCAATTTCTGTATGCTTTTATTTCCTTGTTGTGAAATTGTACATCAAAAGTTATTTTTTTCCTGGAATGGTGAAAAAAGGAAATGGTTGACTAGGATTTAAAAATAATAAAAGGATCATTATATTCATTAGTATACCAGGACAAAAAATTTTTAGTTTTAAAATAGAATACAAATATTTTCTATTTTCTGCTAATTTCTCAGGATGCCAAAAATGCATATATTGAAACTTTTTAGAAATCACAAGCTTTATTTGTTGTATACTCACCCCGGATGAAATAAACCTAAGGTAACGTCACCCTCCCCTCCCCCCTCTTAACCCCCCCCTTCCCAATATAAGCCTGTTACACTTGAAAGATTTGTTCAGAATGTCCAGTGGGAACCTGGAAATCGTAATAATTTGTAGTATCGATTGTGTGAAGCTATGCAGCTGGGGCCTCTAGTGAATAGACAGGAATAGACATTTTATTGATTAACTTTTACAGTCATATTTTCAGGACTCTGCTGCAACATAATTTTCACTTCTCAGCTTTGTGCTGCTGCATCATGAAACTTGGATTCTTCTCTCTTAACATTTACTCACCTGAGGGAAACAGTATGGACTTGTCTTTTTTCAAGCAGTGCTCTGCAGAAATGCATAATATTTGGCACAGTGAATTCTTCTAAACTTCCCCTCTGCTGTCTCAACAAAATGAAAAATCTTCAGAAGTGGTATTATTAATTATTGCTTAAGTTAAACCCTCCCCACGCCATATACTAGATACTATTGTGTAATACCTTCCAGTAATTCTTATCCTCCATTGCATTTTCATTTTTATTTTCTAAGAAGTGGCTAAACTTGTGGCAAAAGCAACCCCCACCTTATACTCACAAATTCCAGAAGCGCTTAAAGGAAAACTGGGAGAGCCCTGTAATGAAATAAGTGTTTTTATTAGTTAGTGGAATTTTAAAAGAAGCCAGAATGCTCCCCAGAAAATGTGAAATGAATTATCAGTAAAACCTGATTCGTTTTCAGGAGTGAGTTCCTACATTAACTGAAATCTAAAAACAAAATTCTGAGGGCAGGATTTCAATACAATTACAATAATTTTAAAAATGTATGTATACATACGAAAGTCTTAAAATAGGCATACCTTAGAAACCATTATTTTGCATTTCTGAAATTATTCATTTCCAGAAAAGAACAAAAATGGCATTGTGCCATTGTGCAAGGAACTGTTGCATATTTGCTGCTTTTTTCAGTATGAGCTACTTTCTACATTAGATGCCTACATTAGATGTCATTTCTCTTTCACGCGCATACCTAATTACCAGGGAAAATCCTGATCTGTTTCTCTTCATTTAGTGACTGTTTGTTATTAGTTACTTTATGTGCTTGTTTTCACTTGGACCATGTTTTTAACATAAGTTTAATAATGACTTTCTCTAACTAGGCCAAATATTTACCAGGGTCATCACTGGTGCTATTATGATTTAAACGTGTTTCATCCCATTATTTTTTCTAAGTAAGTTATGCTAATGTGTGCTAATTACATAAACATTTAAGATATTAATAGTCATGTCCCCTTTTGTCCTTCCCTCTCATCAGAGACATTGTGGTATGTGCCTTATAGAGCTACAACTGAGGCAGAAATGCTCCAAGCTATAACAAAAGATTCATTTTGTTTACCATTGACAAACTTATGATGGAATGATTTCTTTTTTTCTCTTTAAAAAATCAGAAGCAGTGTGGAGAACTTTAGGGTAAGAGTAACAGTACCCAGGAAAGAGGAAGAACAGCAGCTTCTCAAGGCCTTAGTGTCCACTGGATCCGGAATAACCTGGAATAAGCACAAATAGTCTCAATCAGGTGAACAACTAGAAAATTTGAAGAAGTGGGTAAGTTTCTTTCCATGCATGGAAATTAATGTATTATCCAGCAAGCTGAGTAAAAGAGTATTAGATCTTAATGGCATTCTAGGCCTCAGTCTTTCAAACATATATGAATGTCAACATTTTCATGAAACCAGATACCCTATAACCATATGAAAAGTTGTTCAAGTTTAAAAGATTGAAAATAAAAACTGCTTTAATACTAATTGTTGCTCTTGGTTTTATTTTTTACTTGTGATGCATTATTACAGAAGTTTAGCAAATTACAATGTAAGCATGACAGGAAATCAGTGAAGGGACTGACTGTATTTTAATTCAGATTAATTTCATGGAAATTGAGATGAATATGTGTGTGTGTGTATTTGATTTAGTTTAAGAAAGCAGAAGTGTTATTCCCTTTTCTGAACATTCGTGGATATGTTTAAATGAGATCTAAGTAGTAACTCCGTAACTTTTATATATTCTAGGTAGATAATCACCTAAGTGCTCAGAACTCCGTGAATAGTATGTTAACTGCATTGTTAGGTTTTATACTTAGTTTCTTTTTCTTTTCTATTTTAGTATAGCCATGCTAAGACTTCTTACAACTATGCTAACCTTTTTTTTTAGTTAAGGAAGGTAAAAATATGAAATTTTTAAGAAGTTAAAAAAACTTATTAAAAAAATATTTATCTATATTGAATAGATTAGATACCATATATAACAAAATATTTCTCAGAGAGTACTATTTTTTTTTTTACTGCACAAATTCAGAACTAGTTGTAGTTCTTGAATTCGATTGGAGAATTCTAAGGTTTACCATGACATAGCTGAAGGCCGCTTGGCACCATTACTTTATCTGTTTCTCTTAGAGAAATTGAAAAATCTGAAAAAAAAAAAAAAATTAATGAGCTTGTACTGTTTAGTTTGATTTTAATGCAGAGGACATAAAACTAGAAACATGAAACTATAAAACTATAGTTAAGAAGCCTACAACCCCTTTGTTTTCTAAATGTTACTGGAAATACAAAGACCTTAATTAAGTGAAAATTTGTGTTTATTGACTTTCAGTGAACCTAAGACACAAATACATAAATAAATAAATTAAATAATAACAATAATGTAGGAGATGGCTGTCCAGGTACAGGAGATGGTCCTATGCATTTGTGTCTTCCCAGACACTATAGTTACTACTGGGAAAAGCTGAATTGATTGCAGCGGAAATCTACCTGACAGTAAGCATTTGCAGTGGCAGGCAAAATTATTTAAGAAAAGAGAATATAAAATTAAGAAAGACAGATGGACTCATAAGAATGAAATACAAATAGTCTGAATCAGGATTGATTTCAACATAATGTGGTGGAGGAATCCCCGTTTATTGATCAACTTTAAAGCCTGTGCACAGCACTTAAAAAGATAAAGTAAGCAAGGTCAGATAATCAAAGCATTTAAATAGTAAAAACAGCAACTGCCATTGTAGACTGCTAAAATAAATCCATAATACAAATTGCTTTAGCAAAAAGTGGATGAGCAGCTGATCTTCCTATTGAACTTTTATACTGTTCAGTGACCACACTGGGAAAAGGATTGGGAGAACTGCCTTGAAGATCAATATTGAGTGAGATGTAGCAGGGATTCATTCTGAACACGAAAGAATTACAAGTAGCAGAGTAGAGGTCTTGAGGAAATGTCATCAAGAAAGGACTGTTCTTTGAAAATATCACACATATTATATGAACGTAACATTAGTTGGTATCTTGTGATCTCTGAGCATTGAAAGCTTATTAAATTAGAACTTTAGTTAGCAAAACATTAAAAATGACAAAAACTAAACCAAAAAAAAGGACAAAGAGAATTAATAATATTAGTGAAATTACTTCTAAGAATAAAACAACTTTTGTCTTCAAAACAAGGAGGCTTTTAAACATATTAATATCATACTTGGTTGAGGCTGGTACTTCCCATATGTATTTCAACATTTTTTCTGGATAGAAACGATAAATCAGAACAATTTATTGGTTTGGTTTGGGGGTTGGGTTTTTTTTTTGATCCTGTTGCTTTTTCTGAGGTCAACATGCATCTGTAATTAATAAGTTTAATGTAATTCCTATTTCTTCAAAGTGGTTCTAAATTATGTTTTCACAAAAATTTTTAATATGTATTGTAGAAACTAGAATGATATATTGCAAATGCTCCAAATTTCAATTTTTGTAGGCTTTTCATTTTAAAATAGGTGTTAAAAATGTGCTATAGCTTTCATTTATATGTTAATTTATCCAGAACTCTTTGAAAAGTATTTATGAGAAAGAAATACTAGATGTAGTAGCACTACAGTAGCTCATTGTTTCTTATCTGTTGTAGTCATTCACAGTTTTATTATATCATTGCATGAGAAATTCTGCATTTTCATGGATATATTACTCCTTTTAAATGCAGAATCCTGCTTTTTTATTTTTTTGAGTGTAAACTTCCTTTCATTTCAGGTTCACTGCACTACTTATAAAAAGTTGTTATTGTCAGAAAATAATAATTCAAGGTTGGAAGATATTTGTATTTCAAAAAATTAATAAAAAAGAGAATTAAAACTATATATACAAATATATACAAACTAACTTCTATTTTTAATATATATATGTAAGCAAAGAGAGCATTTATGTTTTCTCTGAAGGCCTTATTCAACAAAATATGTTAGAGGAACTGATTCCCAAAATCATAAAGTTTGTTCAACATGGTAACTGTACAATACACCTTCTTGTAATGAATAGTTGTTTATAACTCATATTGGCTCCCTATTTGCTGTACGAAATTGCTGATTACAGCAATTTCAATGGCAAAATTGTGAAACAATATTCGTAGCTGTCAGAGAAAGGTCAGCTTATTTGCATTCATTAGGAACTTGGAGGGCCATACAGCATGCTTTTCCTTTGGGATACTTACAGTTATTGATTTGTATACAGCTGTAGGAAAAATTAATTAGAATTATATTTCACTTACCACAGGAGGCTGTATAATAATAATTATAATAATAACAACAAAGTTCCACATCAAAAAAATAAGAGCTGGTGAATTAATTAATTGTCATTTTTAAGAATTAAAATTGTTAGATTTAACTTATTTTAAATATTTTTTTTTCTAATAGCCTGAGGGAATCTCTTAGACAATTTTAGTTAATATTCACAGTACTTTTATTTGCACAAAAATGCATCGGCACTAACATTAATGTGACATAAAGTATTCAGAACTTTTCTGAAAAAATTATAAACTCAGAAAACATTTAATCATATTCTTAACTTTGTTTATAAAGATTTTTTTTTATATAACTGTAGAATTACTAACTTTAAAATTTTAAGATATGTATAATCCTGTCCTAATAAATGAGCTTATATTTGTGCTCTAGTTATTAAAGACCTTTTAAGACCAAGAGCTATATAAAATAGTATGGAAATGTTATAGCCATTGCTGACTGCTAGCTCCTTAGGTCTGAAAAATGTGAGCACTGTCTTAAAAAGTCTACATGGGAACCATGCCAAAAATGTAGGACCGGGAAAACCAAATTGTCAGACTGAGATAAAACTTTGTCAACATGGAGAGAGAGGTGGAGAACTTAAAATTTACGCATAGCAATGATGCTCAGATGGTATGCGTTCCTGAATACGAATTTCTGCTAGTATTATGTTGAGAAATACTATACATGATTAGTGCATATTTCTGTGAACTTTTAACACTTTGAATGGATTAGAATGTCTTATTTTGATCATATCCATATTGTTCATTGTGATAAGATTAGGTTCTAAGTTATTAAAAAATGTTTGGCTTATTTCCATGAAATTCAAGTGTGCTTTAAGTAGAAAGATATAGAATACAGTTTTCCACATTGTCCATATATAACACATGTTTGCGATTAATCAAATCATAGTCACCTCTAATTAACAGGAGGGAGCAATTCCAACATGGACAGAGCCAGATGACAAAGAAATGAAGCATATGTTTAAAAGATGCAGCATACTAAGAAATGAAAAATAGGTTATGACTGCCTTAAGAATAGTGAAAAGCTTTTAAACCTGTGGTTCTGTGTGTGAGATTAATACAAACTGACAAGTAGCCTAAGTTTTGTTTTGCTTTGTTTTTTAAATTGGACAAATTTTTTCAGAGCTAAACAGTTGTGTAGGTAAATATAAAGTATTATTTCAAACTTAATATTTTTCTCTCTGCAACTTTAGATCAGCAGCTTTTGTTGGAATTTATGAAAATGTCTTATTTGTACATCAAAATTCTATCATTTACTTTGGGCCTTGCTTAGCGTCACAGGAAAGGCAATGATCCAGGAATTCATCTAGGATGTACATTGAGATAAGTTGTCTGCAGAACTCTTTCCTCCTGTGTTGTTTCAGTAGGAAGTTGTATAGTTGAAGAAAAAAACTCTAGGGGAAAAGAAAAAAGCGATCATGTTATGAGGACAATTGAATGGTGAGCTGGAGAAGTAGATATTTGCTGCCCTCTTCTACAGAAATCAAGCAAACTACTTTAACTAAACCTTTCTGAATACTCAATCTGAGATTCTACCATTTGATCTGTAGCTGACTGAACTTTCCCAAGCACAACTGTAGCCAATAATAATTTGCTTTGAAAAGTTAAAGGTCTTTACAAAGAAACATTAACAAAAGATGTGAGAAAACAAGATTCAGTTCTGTCCTTTACCTGATTGGGGATTTGAGCCAAGGTCATCCACATTGCAGAGGAGGACAACAGTGCCTGAGCACATACAAGTTTTTCTGTCTCTCTTTGATTCAATAACTGCTAAAATTGCCTATGGTAAGGGGAAGACTGCAAGAAAGACTGAGAGCAGTCCCTCTCCTAGTAATACAGAATTATGTTGGTTCAGACTGTTTCCAACTAAAAGAGAAATTAATCAGTGTTCTCACATGTCCCAAATGAGCAGTCTGATAGTGATTTTACATTATACTGTAGCTGTATGTGAGCCTCCTTATCTTCTTTTACCCCATGACCCTGAATCTGTTTGCTTCAACTGCCTATATGTAAAATAATAAAGCTATATTCTCACATTGTAAGATGTTGATATTTATGAAACACACAGACGCCATTGTGCTGAAAGTACTTTCTTTTTAGTTGTGTCAGCATACAAGCCCTGTTTCTCAATTCAAACTGTGTAAACTGGTGCATAATGACATTTTCTGTAGGGTGCAGATTCAGAATATGCCACTGAATGGTTTAGAATTTTATTCCAGGATTTTGTTTTGGACTTCACTAGTTTCTGCAGTGTGCATGATGATAAGCAATTTTAAAAAATAAAATAAATAAAAAGTGTGAATTGGTTTGAAGGTTTTGTCAACTTACATAGAGAAGCTTATGAGCCAGGGATATTTTTTCAGTCAGATCAGGACATGAATATTAGAATGGTTTGGGTTGTAAGAACTCTTAATGATCATCTAGTTCAAACCCTAAATATTGTACAATGTTTTACTTTGAACTAACTGAAAGATAAATAATAAGAAACCAAAATGCTGAACTATTTGCCTGATAAGTGCTAGAAGTCATCATATAAGCTGGATGGGTAAATGAAGTGATAATATCAAGTGATAAAGTAACAAAAATGCAAATGTGTATACAAAGGCTGGTCAGAAATTAAGACACCTGGCACCCTTACTTCTGCTGTATTGTGAATGCTGAATATTTGACTTTGCCACAGTGTTGTTTCTTTGTTTGTTTGGGGTTGGTTTTTTTTTTTTTTTTGGTTGGTTTTTTTTTTATTTTCTTTTTTTTTAAGTAAAATCAGCATCAAAGCCTGCTCTCTACTCAAATAGATTTCAGGAGGCACACAGCCTAAAAAGTAAATTGGATTCACCCAGTTCAGATAGATACTTTTCATAAGGAATAGCTGTAAAGAGATTCCTTCTTTGGTGTGGTGTATTGTCTAACTTGATGAGGTCAAAAAGAAATTTGGCAAGCATGAACATTCTCTAGCAAGGGAGTAATTTTTGTCAATTTTGGCCACCTTGTGCCAACCAAGCTAATGTGTGCTAAAACCACATAGGTCTGTCTGAAAAGTTAAGTCTGTGTTTCCAAGGCAGCAAAAAGACAGGATAAGTAAGAACCATATCAAGGCACTGTCCTTCTCCAAGACATCAGAGCTTTGCAACCGAATGGATATAAAACTTTTAAGAAAAATTATATTTATCTCTCTCTTTCTGCATACACAAATGCACATAAATTTGTTAATATCATTCTTAGAAATAATTATATTATTTTTGTTCCCACTTTCCAAGAAAATGTGGTCTTGAGCAAAAACTCAGCAAGATATATTTCAATCCAAACAGACGAAGTTGGGAAAAGTTCTAGGCAACTGAAAAACATGTCTAATAATGGAAAACTTTATGATAGGCAGCAGTATAATGTAATAGCACTATAATAACATCCTGCCAATAGATGACAATAAAATAACTGCATTTCTTGATGACATCATCTTGCTGAAAGTGGTGAGAGTATGCAAAGGCTTTTTGGCTCACAGACATCAAATGGAACTTTGAAAATAACAAACCCAGGTTAAAGAAACTTAACTTTGATATAAACTTAATACTCCCCTGTCTATAATTTTCAGAGCTGTATTGTATTTTAGTCTTTTAAGGATAAAACTCAGCAATATAATAAAAAAACCCAAACGACATCTTTAGAGCATGGAAAACATATTTTTATTTTTCTTGAATTCTTTCAAAATTGTATTCAGAGATTTATACGAATTGACTTTAAATTGTCATCTATTGTAATCATAATTAAAAGTTTTGATTTTAAGTTACTTGATTTACATTCATTTGGGATTACCTTTTGATGGATCTTTCAGTTTTTAGACTTCATAGTGGCAAGATATATTATTTTTCTAAGTCCCATAACCCATAGGATTACATTGTGGCCCTTCTTAAGGCCTCTAAAAGACCTTTAGGTCTTCAAAAATAATACACTAGAAAGTTTTGAAGCAGAAATAGCTTTCTGTAGCTTTCTTTTCCCATTGCATTTTCAAATATGGAGTAAATATTTGAAGGAACAGAAAAAGTAATTATTTATTATCCACACCAAATGATAGGGCACATCAACATTCCCAATTACTAAATACATTTTCCAGATTACATAACACATAAATATACCACATACAAAAACCTGGAAAAATCTTCTTCTTACTACTGCTGGAAACGTGACTGACATAATCCCATTTTGAATTTGCATGTTAGTGTGCTGAAATCTCTAAAAGTTTGAATTAAAAAAAAAAAAAAATTGTTATTGTTGTTATTCTACTCAAGCCTACTTTCAGAAACTCTTCAAGAAAGTGACAAATTAATCTTTAAAGTCACCACTCCTATATCTCTGTCTGTCCAATATGTACTGTTAATAATCTGTAAGTTTTAGTAATGTGTAAAGACATATAATGATAGTAAAATCAAAGGCAAAAAAAAAAAAAAAAAGAAAGAAAAAAATTAAAAGAAAAATACTTACATTATGTATTATTTTGATTTAGGAAACTGTGAGAGACTTGCAGTAATATTCTTGTAAATACCATTTATACTTATCTTTTGTTTGTGAAAAGAAACTTCTAATGTTTTATGACATTATGTGAAACTTCTCAAGAACTTCAGAATTACCTTCAGTTTAGACTGATACCAGTAGTTGCATTTTTTAATGCCTAATGATATTCCTGGATGAAGAAGAATCTACAGACTTTAAACAACACATGAATAATATTTGTGGTGATAACATCTAACTCTTATCTTGCACTTTCCATTAAGAGATATCAGATTTCGTTAAGGATTTGAAATATAATTTAAATTTCTTTTTAATACTAGGATTTCATGTATATGTGTGTGTGCATTTATAAATATATTTTTAGGGTACAAAATGTTGGGGTTTTTTTTGTAAATAAGGATTTTGGAGCACAGGATAGTGAAGTGTCTTGTCTTAGGCATCAGCAAAGACAAAAAAACTATTATCATGTGACTAAAGGGGTATGAAGAAAAAATTATAACAGAAGGCAAACAAGCATGTGAACTCAGAAGAAATAGCTACTCTACAACAACTCCCTGTGAACTGAACTGAAAGTCCATAGGACAAAAAAATGCAAGATTTTTTTTTTTTTTCCTGTTTTTCTTCCAGTGAAAATTGGAGTAGACTATTTTGTGCTTACTGAAGGGGAAAAAAAAAAAAAAAATGCACACAATCTGACAATGTTTGCATTCTGTTCTACTCCACTACTGTAATTTTCTTGCCTGCACTGGAGATTTGGATAAAATTAGTTTTCTATTGATAAGGCTACAAAAACTGCAAGAAAACTAGTTGTCTCTGCCTCCCAGTCTCTTGCATATTCATTTGTCTAGAGGAATCCTTTTTGTTTATTTGTTTGTTCATTTTCATTATTAAATTGACACAGCTGTGTAAAAAATAATGTGGTGTGATTGCTCATAATTTTCATGCCTGTAGTTAATAAGCAGGGATGAAAGGAATTGAGATCAGTGGAACAATATTATAAAATGTTTGTTTAAATTGGATACTTCTAGAAAAAGAAATAAGTATTTGGCAGGAATGCAAGTTTTTCCATTTAAATTATACCATATAACCTAAACTAGTTTTAAAAAGCAAGCAAATCACATCACAACACTGGAAGAAGGGATTGGCCAGACACAGGAAAAGAAGAGCTTTTAGAAGAGCAGTTTCATATCAAAATTCTCCAGTCGGACTGTGGTGCTATGGAAAAACTGATGAAATACCACAGTGTTCAGGTAATAGCTTTGGTATGGTATATGAAATTTAAGCTTAGTATTTAAATTGATATAGATGAATGTTCTTAGGTGATTTTTCTACTGGCTAAGAAAACATG
Source organism: Strigops habroptila (assembly GCF_004027225.2). Classification (NCBI taxonomy): domain Eukaryota; kingdom Metazoa; phylum Chordata; class Aves; order Psittaciformes; family Psittacidae; genus Strigops; species Strigops habroptila. The sequence goes on along the minus strand of NC_044277.2, from coordinate 30,563,844 downwards.
ATTTAAACAACATCAGTTACAAAATTCACTTTCAATAAAAACATGAGAAATATCACTGAAATTATTTGGACAATATAAAAGAATATTCCTTCTTTCTTTAACTCTTGTGGATGGGATTCATCTTGGCTACCTTTAGGTGTCTACAGCCTGGGAGGGAATATAGGAGGGAGGTGTCCAAGTTCCCAGTATGTTCATTGGAGACATAATCGATTCAGTGAGTGGAATCAAGGACTGAATAAAAGCTGAGCCAATTGAGTATCAACGTCTGTTTTCAGATGACCTGAAAATCTTTCCAGATGACAGTATGACCAGGCCTCTGCTCAATGTAATAGAAGTGTAGATATGCAGCTACACATAATCATCCAAATACAGATGTCCAAATTTAGGTGAGAATATTCTGATTTGATGAGTCACCAGATCCTCATTAAATTTCCCAGCAACTCATTAAATGATACACAATTGTTTAATCTATTTATCTATTTTTGTTACTTATAAGTGTAATAATATTTCATAGGCATAAATAGCGGTCGTTGCTCTGAACAGTATTCTGCATATAAAGATAAGGATTTAAAATGGCATGGTTTATGGCAGAGAGAAAAACCAAACAAAACCCAGTTAAAATAATATATGATTTTCCTTGTATCTGCATCTTTTTTTGTTTATATTTAAGGTGATCTGTTCTTTTGGAATTCGGATTTGTTTGTTGGGGTGTTTTTATTAATAAAAAGAGGAGGTTGAGAGAATGTGGGTAGATGGTAAAGTGGAAAAAATCAAAAGAATTAGTAGAATGACTAATCTTTTTCCACCCTACTGTTACCAGAAAAGACCAATGGAGATGCCTTAATTGTGGTATTATTTGTCTGAAGCAGTGTATTTAATTCTGGAGTGTGAATGAGACTTGAACAGAAAGAATATAATAAAGTTTATTCCGCTGAAATTTGTTGCCACCTGTGGGCTACATGGTAGCAAAGTGTTTCCATTTTCTTGCCACCTGTGAATTACATTGTAGCAAAGTGTTACACACACCTCCAACTGTGAGTTACATTGTATCAAAGTGTTTCCATTGAAAATATTTAAACATTGGTAGAGGGAAAGAAGGAAAGGTACCAGTTACAGCAAGCAAACATATTTTAGTTTGTGAAGATTGCATTACATACTAGTTCTCTGGAAATAGTAGTTGAAGAAATAGTACACAAAATTTGAATTACATTTTTTCATTTAGCTTTATGATTAATGTCTTGTATTTCCAGTATATTTAACATATAAGGTCATTAGGGTATAAAACCAAATTAAAAATACAGCAAATTGCTAGTCGTTTACTTGAATAAGTATCTTTTAATAAGGTGATTTGAAAGTATAGAAAGATTTAATGTTAAGATAAACATGCAATGAAAATCAAGCAATTGAAATAGTTACTCATGATAAAGCTAGGATTATAAGTGTATCATAACACATATTGTTTTATGAATATTGGCAAATTACTACTGGGAACAACTGGTTCCATTAAGCTTCTGAATTAGTCAGTTCCCAAGCTAAGTAACTTGGGAAGGTACACTGAAGCTTTAATCCTTCTGAAAACTCTATCTATTATCTTTAATTCTGCAAAGAGTTCATTAGAAAAAAAAATTAACATTGAAATATGATAACTTTTTAGCCTCCTTTAATGCAGTTGTGCAAGTCTTTTAACTACCAGACATAAAACTGCTTATTTCTGCAGATATTAGTGGATTCATATGTCATACAACCAGAAGAAACACTGTAATCAAGTCTCATATGTGGCACAATGCAGGCTATAGGACTTCAGTGTCTCTAAGTAAATGTGGTTTAAGTTGAGTGTATTAAAGTAGAGCATATATTTTTTAATACATTCTTGACTTTAAGTAGTCAGCGTTACAGCATTTATGATATTCCTTCAAAGATTATCTCGATAAATCTAGCTTTTGAAAACATGCAGCATGTTGATTCTGTCTTTTTAGCCTCTTATTCAGAATGTCATATGAAGCTAAACAAGTATTTTATCTCTATCAATATTATTTGAAATCTCATAAAACCAATACAGCAGATAGTAGAACAAGATGTGTTCACAGTACACCAACAGTAATTTGTATTAATTATATTAATGTACATTTGTTCTTTGTAACTACAGTTAATGCAAATTAGAGTGGATTTATATTGGCTTTTCTGATAGTTTGACAGGAATAGATAGATGAGTAACTGCCAGGTCAGTATTGTTTGAATCACACTGTTAAACTCTAAAAACTGTTAGCAGAGAATCACTAGAGCATTAGTACAATAGTTTTTACTTTTTTTAAAAAAACCTTTCAATGTTTCCAAGACCACACAACCTAAAAAGGGTCCAGAATTTTTTTCTAATAGTGCTTCAGAAATTTTTAGTTCTACTTTACATAGGCAAGTTAAAACATATCTGTACCTCTGTGGTTGTAATAACTTTTACTTTAAGCCAAGACATTGTAACCCATTATTACTATTTTTTTTTAATTTTTTTTTTCTTTTTTTTTCTGTGGGGAGGAGTAAGAGGACGATCTGTGACACTAAGGATCAAATTACTGAAAACTATGTATTTCTATATTTAAATACTTTGAATGAATTGCATCCCATTCTTTCTTTTTCTTTCTTTTTTTTTTTTTTTTTTTTGGTGAGATTTCTCCTCGTAAGATATTTTTGTGTATCTATGCACATTTATAAATGAGTGCATGCATGTAAATGAATGTTCATGAGTATGTCTATATGCAAGTTGTCATGTAAAATTTAAAAAAGGTTTATGGCATGTTTGCACCTTAAAAGTATAAATTTCTCAAGACTTATTTTGAAGAAGAAGCATTACCTTTTAGCTTTGTAATTAATTCCTACTCATGTGTCTTAAATTAATATCCAAACCAGAGTTCATCCACATTTTAAACAATATTTTTTCAATTCGTAATATTTATTTGTGGGGGGTTTTATTTGTAATTTTTCAATGTAAGGAATACTGTGATAAACACAGGTTAACAGCTCCAATACACCAATTTTCTCTGAAGTCTCTGAGGAAAAGACAATTTTCTCCTCTGAATAGTTTTCAAAGCCATACTTGGAAAGTCTTCACAAAGTTAATTTTAGATGTTTATAAGCCTAGTAAAACAGCTTAAATGACCTTGGTTCAGATTTTGTTTATCATGTTTTTGAGAACATTGTTCCAGTAATTATTTAGAAGTCAAAATCATTATGATATTAAATGTTTCTAATTAGATCAAACTAATTAAACAGCTAGTTTGTTTGTTTGTTTATTTATTTCTTTCTTTCTTTCTGACAATAGTGATTAGCTGGTATAGTAATCACTAGAACAGAATTTCTCAGTGTTAGTATTCCATCTTATTAGTAATTTTCTATCGACAGTGTTATCCTTAAACCTCTTTTAGTGTTATCAATAAACCTCTTTATGTATAGGTTACTCAAAGAAATCTTAATAAGTAACTTAAGATATTAAACTGTACAGACTGTCTAAAATAGGCAATATCTATCAGATGGTCTTACTGATTTTGTTTCTCTTGAGCAAACAGCTGTAGTTGGAGGTGAAAAAAGCTTTCCTTTCATAACAGAATTTCTTTTAATTTTTCCCATTGCCATGGTTTTACATGTGAGCAATTTCACATTTCATTACAAGGTAGGTTGAAGTAGGTGACTAGTAGACGAGGAGAATGGCATAGTCTATTTCTTTGTGGCATATATTAAATTTTTAAGAGCACATTTGCCTAGGCTTTCACTGCATAAGGGAAGTCAAAGTTTAGTCAAAGTTAGACTGACAGCTAAATAATCATTGTAGAAACATTTTTGTTTGTACCGAAGTTTAACTTCTCTACACTCAGACTCAGATTTCTTCATTTTTGCATATAGTAGTTTGTTGTTAGCAACCAATATAGTAAAAAAACCCCATGTAAATGACAAAAGTCAAAAAAAGAGCTAAATTTTCAGTGTGAAAAAAACCCCAGGACATTGATCTACATATTGTTTTGATACGGACAATAAAACAATACCTAAGAAAAAAAAAGCATTTTTTTTCCCCCTTGTTGCTATTGACTCTTACTGTTCATCTATCAATAACTATTATATTGTAGGGGTTTTTCACTTTAGGACCATATGTTTTAAATATCTTCTAACTTTTCTAGTTTTTTAAAGTATAGCTTTGTCTTTTAAAAGGGTAGTATACCTTAGTTACACCAGTAACTAAGCTGACTGTTGGTTAAAATGCATTCAAGTAGAGGTGATATTAATACCTGTACAAAGTGAAATTAAGGTTACATTTTCCACATTTGCTTGATTGCATCCTAAATATTGTTGGAAAATAGGGACTAATAAAGACTGAGTGAGTGCCAAGACCTCAAAAATATAGGATTTTCAAAAAATGAGCCCAAAGAGTCTGAGACTCATGTCTATGAAGATATTTTCTTTCATTTCTCTTTATTATTCTCTAATCAGGACTACTGCTTGTAAGTCACGTGAGACCATTCTCCAAAATGCGTGCCAATGAATAATTTACTCCTAATTTGGTATTATCTCAGGAGACATTCAAGGAACCCACATAATACATACTAAGAATATACTAGAAACCTGAATGAGGGGGTTGAGTAATTTTGTGTGTGCTGCTGCTCTATCATTTCTGCTTATGTAACATTTTAGTTTCCATATCTAAAATACTCTGGAAATTAATTTTAAATTTACTTTATTTTTGTCTTTGTTCCTCAATAATACTTTAATACTTTCTTTTTTTCTTCTTTTTTTTTTTTTTTTTTTCCCCCCTCAGGTTAATTTAAGGAAATCTGTAAAGAGCTACATGCAAATTCCTTGCTTCAAAATGAAAATTTCTAGAATTATAGCCATTATGTACTTACACAGCCTCCTGACATGCTATGTACTGTACCTGCTCCATAAAAAATTATCCTTATGTAAATTGGCATGTAGAATAGTTGATGTCTTTTATGTTTCATCACTTCATGACTTTTTTCTTCTAGGTCAAATATTATTGAAGAAATATCTCAGGCTTGCTAAATTGACTTTGCACCGCACAAGGTAACTAACAACACAATGAAGTAATATTAATTATTATGATACAAGAGGAGTTCGAATTCTTTGAATGTGAGAAGTCATGTCAGAGCCACAGAAAGTACTCCAAAACAAGCAATACCCTACATCTTACTAAACTTGAGAGGGAAACTATGTAGGGCAATACCTTCTTTCCTCTCTTCATGCTGTCAGTGTGTAGACATACTATGTGTTACACTTATATGTTTAGCAAAAAAGATATTTACCAATAAAATATACAGTGAGGTTGATGAAGTCTTTCCTGTTTTGTGTCTTTGTTGTTTGGGGGGAATCTTGGGTCATGCTTGCAGATGGGGAAGAAGAGAGGATGAGAAAATATTCTACACTGAGAAAACATTCTGATTTCATACAACGTTTGGTGATGCAGACAGAAACCTAACCTTGTCTAGCTCAGTGCATTCAGTCTAGATTTAGGAAAAGATCTTTAGAAAGAGAAATAAAAATAATCATGTGTACGTATACATAAAAGGTTGATGTACCTGTTCTGTAGAAGGGAAAAATAAAAAAATTTTATTAGTATTCACATTTGATATCCAAGATACGTTGAAATTATTAAAATATGTGATTTAATTAACAGGAAAGAAGGAAATGTTGCATAGTGATATTCAAGAACCCTTAGATATCAGTAAGAATCTGTAAATTTAAGATATGAGGTCAGAAATCACAGACTATGACCTCACTTGTATTTTGGTGTGGAGAATTGGTTTAATCCTCAAGTAACCAGTAAATGGACTTCCTATAGGCAGATCAGATAATAACCATGAAGATTTGCTGCATGCAATGATTAAATTTTTTTTTTTATTCAAAGGTTTTTGTTAAAAGGTTGAATTTTATGAAAAAGGTATTGGCAAGGCTGCACGGGGCCATTATTATATGTATAGCTCTAAGAATCTTGAATTCCTTTGGAAAGGAATATTCAAGATTTGAAATGGCATAATATTATCGGAAGGTAACTGCAAATGTATGTTGGCAAGGTAATATACTTTGTTTCGTCATACAGCACTGAGTACTCTTTAACATAGAAAGTGTTGCACATAGTTACAAATCAAAACATTTTTAAAGCTTAAATATCACTGGTGACTGTTGATTGTAATGTAAATAACATACAATGTGTCATATTACTATTGACTCTTTATGAACATTTGAGGATGGGACAGTAGAAGATGAATAGCTGTTTTGTAAGATAAAAAGTTCTGATTTCTTTGGTTGAAAATCCAGTTTCATTGAATGCCCAGCAATTCTAGCATCTTTTTTCTCAATGATTTCTATGCTTTCTTCTCTCCTTATTCATGTTCCTATGTCGGTTTTCTCTTTTAAAATGACTTGTGAGTTTTCCTGTTAGCTGGTTATTTAGTTTTAGATTTCCAGTGGTTTCAACTTTTCTAGTTTTAACTACCTCCCATCATTCTTCTTAGAACCTCAGGCTGAAATTTCTCTGAGGGGCAAGGCACATGTGCTACCAGGACAGAATATCATGGAGAGGCGTTAAGAAGTTAGGGCTGTTGTTCCCATTCTGAAGATGTTACATATATCTTGACTGTTCTTGTAGTCATCCACGTTAAATGACAGTGTAAAAACACGAATAGAAATGGACCTTTCTTTTTACTGAACTGTTGACAATTTTGCCTACCAAGTTTAGCAGGCAAAAATCGTGCTTCAGAATAAATACAAAATTTTATGGTGCTTAGTTCTGAAGGCTATAAAATTTCTTCACTTAAATTCTTCTTCTCTGGAACAGTTGGTCAAGGACAAGGCCTTCTGTTTCTGAATCAGTAAGAACAAGAGCTATTTCATATTTCTCAAGAGGTTCGTAAAGACAGCTATACCAATAGCTTAGTTACAGATTTGCAGTGAACATTTTCCCTTTCTCTAACACCTCTAACAGTTTAATTTCTGAGTTCTTTCCTGTGCTGTGCTTTCCTCCATATAATCGTTTCTCTCCAAATCTTTCTTTCATAAAATTTTTCCTTATTTCAGCAAGTCTGCTGTGGATGTACACTGCACTGTGTATTTTTCAACTTATCTGAAGATATGGCAGTATTAAAGTGTAGCAGAGACAGATTTGAGTTACATTTTAACTAGATTACTCCATTTCTAACTGCAGCCTATACCAAGCATTTTCAGTTCAGTAATAGCTGTAAATCATAGGAGCACCCACCCCACCAAAAAGAAAAAAAAAAAAAAGGCTGGAGAGGAAGCTTTGTACTTTGTGTTTCAACATTGTACTTTGCTGAAACAAAACTTTGTACTATTTCAACAGATAGCCTGTGACTGGAACCCAAATATTTGATTTAAAACTGAACAAAATATCCTCTGGTGTTATACTAGAGACATTCTTTTATTTGTAATGTTGATGAACCTAAAAATTAATCTTATAAATTCTTTGGTTCTACTTCAAGGAAGTTTGGTTGTTAGACTGATGTCTCTCACCCGTGCAAAAAACCCTACTGCTCCACCACCTGCAACATCTCTGTAAGTAAGGAAGAGGTATCTGGTTTTCTGTAGTAACCACAGATGATGGAATTTCTGCACATTAACATGTCTTTGTTCTTTTCTTCTCAAGCTCAGCTTCTTACTGTGCATATATAAATTTTATCTCCTCTTCTTTACTTAGCACTAGAATGCTCAGCCGTAGACTTCTGTGTGGCAATGAATCAGCTGGCTGTATACTCCATTCCCATAACAGAAATAAGGGCACTGGGGATCATATGACACAAAAAAATTTCCAGAGGCCTTCCAAGTGTCGCTGTAGCTAAGTTTCTACATAGTTTCTAGACTCTAAATTTAAACTGACTGGAAAAGGTTTTCTACTGGTGTTAACTCTTCCACATGAGAGAAAACTACTATGTATGTTTGACATAATTCTAATAATAGAAAAGCTTCTTTATTCTTTCTATTATTGGAAATCTCATTTCCACTCTTTCATTGGTGTGACAGTTATACAGCATATTTTATGTTTATCTTTAATTACTTACAAAGGAAAGACATGAATTTTCAGTCTGTTTCAGGTTTTGATATTTGAGTGTTTAAGAAAACAAGGAACCATGAGCAGAATAATTTGCTTTATTCCTATTTAGAAAATACCAGCTTCTCTTTTTCTTCATATTTTATCTTATAACTTTTTGCTCTGATTAAGTGGTCATTATTAAAAAAAAAAAAAAATATATTGCTAAAGCTAATCACAGAATCATTCTTCAAATATGCTTTACACATCAAATAACTTTCCAATGATATTCTGATATTATATTGGTTATTCTTTTGTTTTAAAAGAGCTTGTATTCAGTCTGTATTTTTTATTTCTTTTATTATGTTGCAACTTATTTATTGTTAAAAATAGTCTAAACAGTGATAAAATCAACTTGATTTAGATATTGACTAATATCTGGTCTGTTCAAAAATGCCTTGATGAGTGGCTTGGCTTATTTGTTATTCCTTTCCTCAAAACATTCTAAAAAAATCCAGGAGACATCTTCAGCTGCACTATAGATCTTTAGCTTGGGCTTGAGAGAGATTCCATTTTACCAGAGAGCAAAGTATAAACCCATATAGTAATGTAGACTTAATGATCACTCTTTCAATCATTTCTGTTTACTGTTCAAAATACTGTTGTTGTTTATTCAAAGTACTAGCTCTCCACTAAGAGGTGGGGCTTGGCAATAAGGAACAGAATTGCTGTGGTTTCGTAGTAAAATGGAAGGACTTGACAAAAGATAATGAATCCCTAATTTGTTTGGAAAACTCAGTTCTTGTCCTTTCTTACCTGCTCTGGCATTGAAGTATGTAAGAGTACTTTGTCGTTGCAAGACTGACATTTTACGGGTGTAGATCCTTATGACTCTAGAAGTGGTTCTACTATACAGTGATAATTCTCAGATAGTTGTCACAACCTCAATTGCTCCAACTCTTCTGCAGTCTTTCCAGAGTCACAGAGAAGTGTGTTAAATTTAAATGGTATGGAAATATTTCTGAAAGACTACATAACTCAAGACAAACATGGTAGTACTGCTTCAGATAGTGTAAAAAATAATGTCACAAATCTTGTAATGAAGGTTTACTGACAACTCCTTTGCTCATCGTTTTATGTGAACATGCAATGTCCACCCACTTTTCAACATGACCAGCAAGACCACAGTATTGTTAGACTGATATGTTCTCCATATATAAAACAATTCTATATTAACAGTATAAATTAAATAGAGCACTACAAAGTATGTATATATGTATTTATGTAGTTCTAGTTTTATAATTTTTTTCTGCTAGTTAGATAGAAGTTCTTAAGGTCATCAAGACAGAAGGACTTGATCACATTGTCCCACTACCCTGACGAAGTATAGTAGTACACTTTACTCTTCCTGTAGTCTCTGTTTTTTTTCTCATTTCCATTACCAGTTAAACTTTACTTCAAAAAACTGACCAGAGCTAGCAACTTTTTCTTGATGTATTATTATCTTCAGGCTTACTCTTGATCTAGTTTCATAATTTTGTTTTTGTTCAAAAAAGGTAATGATTTGACAGATGGAGGCAGTATAAAATTTGCCTTTCCACACATCTGGAAGTATGAAAAGAGACTTTGAACTGGTTCTGGCTGGAATGGAGTTAGCTTTCTCCACAGCAGCTGTATGGTGCTGTGGTTTGTATTTGTGGCTAAAAGAATGTTGATAATACACCAATCATTTATCTATTGCCGAGCAGTTCTTGCACAGTGTCAAGCCTTCCTCTCTCCACCTCATTCCCCCTCAAAATAAGTAAGCTAGGGGTGGGCAAGGAGACATAGTTGTGGTAGCTGACCCAAATTGACTGAAGAGATATTCCATACCATATGCTGTCATGCTCAGCAGTAAAAAGCTCAGGGAAAGGAGTAAGAAGAGGAAAGTTCTTGGTTGTGGTCTTTGTCTTCCAAAGCAACTGCCATTATCTCGATCCATGAGGCTTCTTGCATTCCTTCTGTTTTGTCTCCATCCTGCAGAAGATGGGAGTGAGCAAGAGGCAAGGGAGGAAGGGGTGTCTGCTGCCAGGGATCAATCTGTCACAGACTTTAAATGGGTGGACACTGCTATTACATATATGTGCATACACACACACACACATGTATAAGTGTGTTGGTGTTGAGTTCTGTTTATTAAACACAGTTTTTGCAATGGGTGAACATAGGTATAGCATAGAGCAAATCATAACACAAATTAAAATGCATAGAAATGAGAACAGATTTTTTCCATCTGAAAAAAACAATATAGATATTTACAGACCTTGCTTCATTGCACTAAAAATCCATGACTTGAAAAGGGCATTTGTTCACGCTATTGTTATCAACATCTTTGAAGTAGCTAAAGAATATCCAACATCTTTTGGGAATAAAAATCCAATGGATTTCCTAGGGGGAGTATCTTAAAACCAAAGGTAGGAGATTAAAAAATTAAGCAAACCAAACAACTCAGGAAAGACTCAAAAGGCCAGACCAAATACTGTCTAACCATCAGTAAAAGTCTGAAAGCACATGTATATCTTAAAATATTTATGCACCAACACATGCGTTTACTATACTTCGAAAAATTTTTCTATTGCATTTGTTCTTTGGGTTAATAAAATGGAAATATGGAGGAGAGGTGAAACCTGTGTGACATATCTGTCAAAATATTCATTACAAACAAAACTCTTCACACTTTTTTACAGTAGATGTTATTTTATGCACGTTTTGATGTCAGCATGATTATCTCTTTGCCATTCCTAGTTTGTAAGCGCTCTTCTTGCTTAATTTGACAGCATTCATTCTCCTTCTCTAACTTTTTAATGTGTATTTCTTCAGAAAAACTAGAATTCTGTTGTCAAGTGTATTTTTACTCTAGCAAGTAAATCATCACTGACCTTTCCCAGATTGTCTTCAATGTCCTTTATTTGACATGACTAACACTACGATATTAATCTATTGTCTTTTATTTTATTGTTGCATTTAAGTACTCTATAGTAATTAAAGTGCAGTTTATGCTATAAATGTCATATTTTGTCCACACATTTATTCCTGAGATATATGTTTTTTCAATTTTTTGGTTGGTTGTTACACACACACACTCTCTAATCTCTTCATTGTTTTTTTGGAATTAAGAAGTCATAAATTTAGGAGGTGAGAGAAATAAACATGAAAACTATTAAGTTTGACCAAAATAAGATCCATAAGATGTCCCTTGCATATGAGTTGCTCAACCGAAAAGCTCAACTGAAAAGCTAGCACAGAAAATAGCTCAAATACTTTCCCAGTGCTTTGGTTTAGGACATTATACCTTAAAGTTATACTGTGCTGAAAAGTACAAAGTTGGACTGAATAGGTATTTTTCAAAGGAAAATTTCTACATAGCTAGATTCATGGTAGGTCATGATTGGAACTTTAAATTTGAGTCAGAGTACAAAACAAGTAATGGACAAATGTAACACTGTGTATTGAAAACACTGTCATGATTAGAACTTTGAATTTGAGTCAGAGTACAAAACAAATAATGGACAACTGTAACACTGTATATTGAAAAGAAAACACAGGGAAACTTTTTCTTAGCTCAGGCAACCACAGTTTTGATCTTTATTTGACAAAATGGCTAAGCACAGCTTAATGCAGTATGAGAGGAATTCTGAAATGGCACCTGCCTACTTATCCATTTGTAATATTGACATAACATAGATTTGTAGTATGCAGAGTTGACAATTTCCAACTGGATGTTGAAGCACCAATCTGCATGACAGGAATTGCGATCCTTAGTTGCCATGCTTGAAAAGGATGTGGACAGATTCAATGTGGTTAGGTGCAATCAGTCCTGAAATTAATGCATAAATGGAAGAGACACTTTTTCATTATTGCCTACTTTGGGGGAAACAGTGGGTGCAGTACTGCCAGAGTTCAGACTGATAGATATTGATACAAATCATGTTTATATGATCTGCCTATTTATTAGAATTGCTTTCCTGCTCTCTATATGGAAGTCCATGATGCATTACTTTCTGAACTTCCCAATGTTCAGATTGCTGTTCTCATTGCAAGAAATAATGAAATGGATCCATTACTTTATTCTTAAAATATTCTGATTTATTTTAAGATATAACCTCTTCAATGTTTTCATATACCCTTTTGTTGTCTAGTTAATTTGTTTTACTGTAGAAGGGAACACATTATACATATTTTGAAGACAAAAAAAAATTTCAGTAAATATTTTAAGAGTATGAGTACACAAACAGAAAGAGAGAAAAGGACCTGAGAAGATATATAAAGTCCAAAGTTATTTTCACCATTAGTGAAACTCAAAATTGTTAAAGTCATGCAAACACAGAGAAATTGTTGCAACTAACTGTTTCTTGAGTAAGCATCTACAAAACAGAAGCATTTCTTTTGAGTGTAGTTTTAGATTTTCTTTCAAAATTATGTTTTTCAAAACATAATTTCTCACTTCGAATTCAGAAGTGCAAAGTTGAATCCACTAATAATCCGTTGGAACCTCAATTTTTGGATATGGCAGGTTCTCCATTACATATTTATCTTTTGAATTCAGCAATAAAAAAATGGGAAAACCTGAGTGCTGAAAGAAACTTCTATGAGTTCTCTGGACACAAAGATATTAAAAGGAAATTAACACTGCTACAGTGATACGAACAATCTGATTAATAATGATTAATTAGTCTAGGGCTGTAGTGTTGCTTCTGGACTTCAGTATTTCTTGAGAGAGTTATATTTGCAGAGGAAAAGAATAAAATGTATCCTTCACTGCTAGTGCTTACTGCAGAGAAGAACTATGTCTTCACATCTACAACATACTTTAGTTTTGAGATAATTGTACGTGACTTCTTTCCAATTTCTCCTTATGCCTTATTTAAAATGTACAATATCTGCGTTAACCCTTATCTCTCTTACTTCTCTAATAAATGCTTCTTCTATAATGTCATCTTAGATCTGTAAGGACTTCACTTTTTATCTTTGTTTAGGTTTCGCTTAGAGTATGATCTGTGACAGGTAAGATGTTCTTCTCTGTACTCAGATAAGGTGTTCTTCTCTGTACTAAGTTAATGAAATATATAGCTGCTTATACATGCTTCCTCAAAAGAATAATTCCAACTGTTCAGGTTTTTTCCTGCAGTGTGCTTTGAACTAATTATTTTTGATGATCTGCTGGTTTCCTAGTTTATGATGTTCGCTATTGGAATCCACAGGCTCTGTATTTTCAGTACAGCTTGAAGCAAAGAGACAGAGCTCATATATTGACATTGTGGCACAATAGTGAATAGCAATACCAGCTCAGATTCCCACAGTCAATACAGATTTATTGATGCTTGGGCTAATGAGACTTGATTCTCAGCTAGTGTATTTAGATGAAGGACCGTACAAATGTAGTCATACTGCTTCTAAATCCAAGACTGACTTACTCAGCACTAGCTTGGTTATCCCTAATGAGATATTGTTTATGGACTTGGATTAAATTTTATAAAAGTTTATACTAAAGAATATTTCTTGGGCAGTTAACTTTAGCCTGTATAGCACCAGCTAGCCTCTATATTTTATAGGTAACAGTCATGGGGCAAGTACTTTTCATGGTCCGTTTTATTTCTGTTAAGCTTGTACTTGATACATCTGTGGAAAAGGTCATCAGCAGCTTTGAAGTTGTGCTGTTCTTCTTCACCATGCAATACACTGGGTAGCCTCAGAAATAAAGCAAAAGAAATACAATGTCAGAAGGATGACTAGACCAATAAAATGCAGATCTTTTACTTCAGTCATGTATACTCACCCTCCTGTTACTGACCTGGGAATAAATGTCCCTTAACTGGGTGACCAGGAACACCATTCACAGTGATGGGAATAACACATTACTGTGATGAGGGCCAAGTAAGAATATTTTCTTTCTATAGAATTTTTCTGTATTTTATGACATGCCATTTGCCTGATACATTGAACATATAAAGAAAAAAAACCCCAAACAGCTACATTCTAGGCTGAGAATAAGTTAAAATAAGTAAAGTCAAAAAGAAAGGCAATAATGAAACTAACCTAGGGAACATAATATTTTTGATAGTCTATTTGAAAGAAACATTGGTCCTGCCTTTGTACATTTTCCAAAGCTGCAATAGCAAGAGGTCATATTTCTCCAACATCCAGTTTCATAGAGACCAAGGCTAATGTTCCTTGCTAGCCTCAGCCACGATGAGATCTACTCCAAATGACACTAATTTTATTATCGAGGCTGAAAATTATTTTGGCATGATTTAAAACAAACTGCTCTTTAATAGCTTTCTTTAGAGGAAGCACATGGATGACAACATTGAACTTGTTCAGATTTTCCAAAAAGACAGCCTTCAGGCTTCAAGAGCTTGCAGGCCATTTGGATGAATACTACTTCTGTCAACTGAGGTCTTCTACTCTATGTAAGTTATGTAAGATCCATGCAAAGTTGAAGAAGAAAGCATTCATCAGAACATGAGACATGTAGAATTACATAAGGAATGATGAATACATCTTCTCCATACTCTCCAACTAGGAAAAAAGTATCCTGATCATTCCCTGAATAGCCTTCTGCTCTTAAGACTGAAAAATACCAGTTCTTTCAGCCTATCCTTATTCACATACACCTGTATCTTGGTGGCCTTACACTGGACTTTCTCTGGAATGTCAATGCCTGTTTTTTACTGAAGAGCTCAGTACTGGACACAGTACTATAGATTTGGTTCCACAAGTGTTGAAAGAGGGGGGAAGAGGAGGGAAAGTACTACTTCCCCTTATCTGATGTCACTACTCTTGTTAATCCAGCCCAGGGTGTTGGTCATCTTTGTTTCAAGGGCACACTTTTGATTCATGTTAGACTTATCACCAGGACCCCCATGGTCTTTTCTACAAACATGCTTTTTATCCTGTACTAGATTATTTCTGTCCAAGTACAGGACTTTGCACTTACCTTTGATAAAATTTATGAGGTTCCTGTCAGCCCTTCATTTCTCCATGCTGTCAAGGTCCTCTTGAACAGAAGCCCTAATTTTCGTCAGAGCAATTACTACAGAATCTGTACAAGGAGGTTCAAATGTAGGAAAGGGAATTTTCTATAGTCCACACCTAAAAATCTCTCTGTTCATTTTATAGAGGTCTAGGACTGTTTGTTCATTTCTATCACCCTCTCCACCTTAAAAGGGGATCAGTAAACAGAGATGTTTACATCTCTTGTGACTTGAAATGGGTCCTTTAAAACAGGGGATTTGTACATAGCTGCATGGTTTTGGCTCAGTTTTACAGAAAAGAATATTTGCTGATGTAGCATAAGAAAGTAGACAAGCTAAAACTATGTAAGATCAAAATAAATAAATAAATAAAAAGACATGAAATTGTTGAGACAGCAGTCATTAACAGCTCAAGGACTCAAGACAAATACTTTCCCAAGAGTATAAACCATTGAAAAGCCCCTCAAAGAACAGGATGATGGTGATTAATGTATACCTAGCAGCAATGGTGGCTGACCTTTCTCCACCTGGCAGATGACTGCCTGTCACAGAGATCCATTGGTTGTCTCACTGGGCTTTGTGAGCAAATAATTAATGCTTGGTCTAGAAAACAGGAGCTCCAGACACATGTTCTTTGAGCATTAGCCAATAAACAATTTCACTGTACTTTAAGTTGTGTTTATCTTGATTGCAGAGTCACTGTCTGATGAAGGATATCCAAGGAAAAGAGACTCAGAGATAGAGAATTACAGAACCAGAATTACAAAAAGATTGTTGCAAACCACTTAAATGTTCAGTCTGAAGATCTTGATGTGCTTACAGAGATAACAAAGATGAGAACATATGCTGCATTCCCGTACCAAGGAGTTTCCCCAAGCAAGTAGTTTCCATCTTCTGAGCTTGGTTTCCTTTTCTCTAGCAAGAGTGTATGACAGATGGAAACACCAGCCAATGCCCTGCCCGCTGCTTGTTAAGGACAGAATGCAGCTTTCGCTTTCCTGAGAAGTGAGAAGGCAGATAGAAGGTATTAATCCTCCTCTTTCAGCATTACCTGTTCTCATTTTGACTGGATTAAAACCCCCAAATAACCAAACAACCAAATAATGGAAAAGGCTAGTCACTATCTCTGGTCTTCAGCAAACCATTCTTCATCATTATTAGTCTTCTGTTGCAAAAAGGAACAATTTTGTGATTTTCCTTCCTTATCCTCTTCTCTGGGGATACAAGAGCAAGGAGAGAGTTGTGTTCTCATCTCTAACTGTTTCTTCTAAAGGTCAGAAGATTACCTGGTCTGCTTCCCCTTTTGCACTTCGTACTTTGGAAGAGAATAGAAACGATTTTAAGTACTGTAAGGAAATATTTGAGCCACATTATTCATGCAAATTAATTTATCTCTTGATTTATGTAATTTGTTTGCCTGAAGTGGATGATTTGTGTCATTGAGATCACTATAAGAAAAAACCAACAACCCAATGTTAAAATTAAGCATTAATAATTCATATATTTTTTAGACATTTGTTTCAGTTAAATAAAATAGAAATGAAGCCACATAAAAATCCATACAGTTTTAAGCTGATTAGATCAATAAAGTATGATCTCATGAAGGATTTTATTATTATTCTTCCTTTCTATGTGAACTGACTTCAGAAAAGCTGTTTCTGTACTTATTTTGTTCTGGAATACTGCAAACCTATGAAGTGGATTTATTGTAAGATCATTCAAAAACGTTCTATTAGTGCAAATGAAGTTCTTTGTTAAGGTTTAGTATTACAGAACATTACAAAAATAAAATAAACATGAACATTCTCCCCGTATGGTTTAACTTGAATGAAATATCAGCGTCAGCCTTCATAGTGAAATAAAAGGTTTCAACTTCTTTTTCAAAATCTGCTAATTTCATAAAGTGTTTCTAGAACTTACAGCTGCAGAGGTGAATCTCACAATGCTCATATGTCACCGTTTACATCTGAGTCTCTAAAGACCTTCAAAAAGTAGTCAAGAGGACACCAAGTACCTAAGTGTTTTGTATGTGTTAACTTTTTCGGTGATGACAAAACACAAGAGTCTTTTAGTGGGGGTTGGCAGAAAAGCAAGACAAAGACAAGAGACTCTGTAAGTATAAAGTGAAAAGTGAACCCAACCCCCCCACCCCCACCCTGTACTTAACTGTGCAAATATCACCATCTATTGCCAGTGGCATCTTATTTTGCCATCCCACCAGGAAGAATTTAATCTTTACGCACAACTTGGGAGAACTTCAATATAAAATTAACAAGACACACCTGTCTATGTCATCTAAATAAAACTCTCATATCAGTACCTCTAAATAATCTATATACCTTCCAGAATGAAAGATTAATATATGTGTTCATGAAATTTAACTTCATTATGAAGTTTTCAGAGTCTGGAGCAAGACTAGTTACAGAGGAGGAACTAGTATATTATTAGTTAAATTCAAGGTATTAATGTTCTCTTCTGATTAAAGCAAAATATAATCAGACAATTTGAATATGTAATACCATATCCACACAATGATATAGATTTTTACAACTGTAAAATAGGAATTGTGCTTATTGAAAATTGCCTTGCAGTGGTATTACAGATATTCCTGTTCTCATACTAAAAAAAACCCTAAAAATTTAATATGTGCAAGTAAGTCTGATATTCTTCCAACTGTATCAGTAGTGAGGAAGGTGAAGAATGAACTGGGAAAGCTACATCCTGTTTTTTAAAAAAATGCCATCTGGGTTTGAATTAAAACTGTCCTAAAATTGTAACCACAGTAGAATTGAAGTAACAACCAATTTTCACATAGTTAATAAAAGGTGTTCACAAATTGAAATTGGGCATAGAGGTTTTTGATGCAGCTTTAGTTAGAAGGCAGATTTATTTATTAATGTTGTGTCTTGTAGCTTCCTTTGCCTCTCATGAGGTGTGGAGGGTGCAATTTCACTGATTCTGTTGTAATTCTATAACTCTTCCACAGATGCTTTAATGTCAATCAATCCTGTCTCTCTGTAGTAGCTGACTATTCCCCTAGCACCACAATTCTATTCATTTAATTCGTATTGAATTCTATTTTTGTATTAAAGGGACAGTTGGCTAACATGGGGAGGTCAGGGATGATTGACTAGGCTTCTCTGCTGGAATTAGAGCACAGGTACAAAAATTTTAGCCTGCTGCTCCATGGAGGAGTTTGGATGGAAATGGTGCTAGGAGAGAGGAATTACACCTATCAGAAATATTGCTAATAGTAAAAAAGTCTCCCATGGATTAATCGTCATTAAATCAATTTGGAAAAAATGTTACAAAACCTAAACTTCATTTTGAAGTACAGTGGTTTTGAAAAAGAATAGAAAATCATCAAAAGATACAGTCTTTCTTAAACTACTGTTTGAAACACTGTCTAAGGATTGTAGTAATGTTATACTCTTCTGACAACAGTACTACTCTATAGTGCTGATCAGCTAAATATCAGGGATATATTAGAAGCTAAATAGCAGGTTTTGAGAGGAGAAACAGTTAAAATGTATTCATTAAGACATAGTTTGGCACTTCCATCTTGATTCTTCATTCCAATGACAATTTAAAAACCACACATACGTGGTTTTCTTAAAGTGATATTGTTGAATTTAAGTACAGAGTAATTATGTATTTTAGGGGAATTTCAGGTATGTTAACATTCACTGAGCAAAATCACTTATTTGAAAACCAGACAAATCTGGGGGTTTTTTTTCCAAATGGCTTTTGGAAGTGAATTAATAGAATTTTAACACTTCTGAGTTAACAAATTTGTGTAATCATAGTTATATTTTAAGATAGTAGCATCATTACTACATATGGAGGCATAGGATAATGATTCGAAAACCTCACTGACTATCATCTTGTTTTAATTTGCTATGATACGAAATTTACAAAGATATTGACTATGCTACAAGAGATACATTTAGTAAAATATTTATATTATCCATCTATATCAGTATCTGCAAAGTATTTTTGCAGAATGTCATAGCCTTCAGCTGCTTCTATTTCATGTTGTGATTTAGTCATGATCATATATGATATTATATAAAACATACATTAACTCACTAGATTCTTCCATCCAAAGCTTCCAGTCTAAAATACTTGTTTCTACAACTTGTATCTTATTACTGTCACTACTGGTTTTACCTCTTTGGTCCCAATTCTATTATTGTTGTAATTATTTCATTTTTTTCTCTGTCAGTTTCAGACAATTTTGTTCCCTGAAATAGGTACGGTGTACTATACATTCAGATCGATAGGTAATAAAATTTAGTAGGATTTATTCTTCTTACAAAATACTTACCCCAGAACAGACTATATGTATGCAGTTTTTACAGAAAGAATAGTACAGGCTTTGATTAACTGTTCCCCAAACTAATAATACTGATAATAGTTCTCTAGTATATTGGCTTATATTTTTTATTATGGGTACAGATAACATTACTCAAACCACCCTTTGGAATATCTAGAAAACTTTGTTGTCCCTGATCATAGTTATCGTATGCATAGTTATATGACTGCCACATAGTTATGACTAGACAGATTAATGTTCTGCTTCTGGCAAGAAACAAATATCTGAAGTGCCTGAAATGCATACTTTTTTGACATGAAGACAGAGAGGATCCAGTGCTTGTTTGTCCTGGTGCTTATTTACCCTCAGTGCTAAATTATTAACTCCTCCACTCTGGAAAGTTCACTGGCATTACTTCATCCTATAAATATCACTTGTGTTTTGTTGTTTGAACAAGATAGTTCATTCAGCAGGTGACACTACACCACACACTATTTACCTAGTTTGCATTTCGCATTATGCTTCACTCTGCAGAATGACTTGACAGAAACAGTGTCAATCAAAATGGTGAGATAAATAATTTCCATGCTTAAATTTCAGTCACGCTTTAAGCACATGAGAAGTCTCGAGTTAGTTCTTTCAATAAGGTGAGTCTGCAGCATGTGGCTGCAGACTTGGAGAACGGCAGATGTTGTGGCTTTCCAAAGTACAGCTGTCCTGTTTGTGTTTCCTCCTCTTTATTTATTCCTCCACTTGCCTTACCCCACAGACATCAGCTTCATGCCTCCTTACTGCTACTCTGTTGACCTGGTATAGTTGTGGGCTTGAAATGGGACACCACACCACCTACTGAGAAGAGCTCAACCATAGAAAGAAGGTTATATTTTTAACCCAATGGCTTTTCTCATCCAGTTAGTCCCATGTCCACAGAAGGATCTGGATTGGGAATGTGCAGATTGTAGTGCAGGGGCAAGAGCAGCCAGGTAAGGGCAACTGAAATGAACATCTCTTTTAAAAAATTGCTTTTGCTTTCTAGCAACCTATAGCCAGTATGTTGGGCTCAGACAGAAAGAAGGTGTCAGGTCTTCTCAGGAAACCCAAGATTCCAGAACCAGTGTTTCCAGGGTTTTTCCTTGGAAGTGACACTTACCACAACTGGCTTCTACCTTATCCAATAATTCCCTTAGTAGAATCATAACACGTCACAAATCATATGATACTGTATTTTCTTTCTTGATGAAAGTCTACGACTAAAGGTCTAATATGTATCTCAGATGAAATGTTAGTAGAAACATACCCATTATTTCTTGTTTATTAAGTTCCTTATTGTTCACTTCTAGCTATTCGTAGGCAGTTTCTTCAAACTGTTTAGTGTCATAAAGTATGTGGAAGCTTCTTACATAAATATTAAGTAATAGGGATATCAGTATGGCACCAAGAATTGTTCTTTGCCACAAAAATTTCATGGAAGGACAACAGTTATTATCAATCCACTTAAGATATTTCTAGAAGAGAACAAAGCCGGAGAAAAGCACTTATCTTTATCAAATTTTATAAACAAATGTAGGAACTGCTCTAACAATGAAATTAAGTTTGTTCTATAAATATTGATTGGTATTGCTGATAGTTTATTATTTGTTTCTTTATTGACTGAGTTCTGGACTGGTTTTTGCTTGTTTTGTTTTTTCTTTTGTGCTATACTGTTGTCAGACTTTATTTACAGTTTTGCAGAAGAGTGGAGGACTCAGGCTGTTGAAGTTAATTTCTTTGGCCTTCTTTTCCATAAGGCTATATGTACAAATTACACAGTCTTGCATTTAAAAGAAAAAGAAAAAAAATCATTACCGAGATAATCAAAATCCTTTAGTATTATCCACCATTTCATTTTTATGGTGTAAAGACTGCCTCTTTTTCTTTTCAGAATACAAAATAAAAATACTTGTCAAACAAATTTCATCATTTCTGTCTACTAATACACTTGTACCACTATAAGATTTTGTTCCTTGTTAGGTTTGGTTTTTTTCTTTCTGTTCCCCCGCCTTCCCCAGAAACCAGACCTTATTTTTCTTAGTCCTGAGACCCAAGATTTTAGCGTGCTCTCTTCCATCTCTTATATCAATTCTGTGCTTTTAATAATTTCCTGTGTTTACTGCTTGCTTAATATTTTCCCTTTTCACTTCTAATTTCTACCTTCAATACAAGTGAACTTCCATAAAAATTGTCCTGTTTCTTAATAGAGGGTGTTTTCTTATCTGTGGGCCTTGCTTGAACTCTATGGCAGTTCTTCTTTCTCAAAGATATGCCAAAGTACAGGTGTAAGAATTTCTTTCTTTCTCATTTGGTTTCTCAGAGGAAGTTATGTTAGTTATTATTCTGATACTTGGACTCTCTAATATATAAGGAAGGTCAGAAGGTCATTCAGAAGCCTAATGAGAAAGCATGTAACATTATGCTTTCACTATGCATTCTCATTTTTATTGGATTTATTTTCAGAAGTTACACTGCCTTTGCCAGCTGAGCAAAGGTAAAGCTGTGTAAGCTCTGTAGAGTGGATACTATACCGCATGAAAATTTCATATACTTGTACAAACTAGGCTTTATCTGTTCAGAAAAGTTTTCAGAGTGCAGCTTTCTTCCATTTTGACAATTCAGGTACAGCTAAAAGTCACCAATTTCCTTTGCTTTAAGTTGAGTCACTTCTGAGCTGTACAATATAATACTGCTTTTTATCAGAATTAGGTGGGAAGGTGTTTTATGTTGTCGAGGTTTATGCTTTGAACTCTGAGTTTTTTCAATGCATATGGTTAGATATGCATCAGATTTTAGGATGTATAGTCCAAGATCTAACAAAATTCTGGAACAGATTACTAAACCAAAAAATTTATAGCATATTATGACATTTGATTGTTTCTTTACTATCTGAAAATAAAAACAAACAGTGGGATAATACAAAAAAGGCACAATGGATTGAGCAAATTAATAGTGCAAATTTGCAATAATTTCCACAAAAGAATATGAATATGTTATACAAGCATATGGCAGAATTTATGTAACTGCTTTAATAAATAATGACCTTTTACCTGTCTCACTGATACCTCCACAACACCTGTGTGTGTATGAGACTAGTCTTGACAATGTTGTTAACAGTTTCAGCTAACATGAGATGCAGACTGGGATATGGGCAGGATCTATCTGGTTTATGCTCATTCTAAAAAAAAATAAAGCATAGCAGTTTGGAGGAAGTAATTGAAGCTAAAAATAAAAATAAAACTAACTCTTCTGAGATTTATTAGATGTTCTTTACCTAGAATTCCAAGTCAGTGGGATTTTGGAAATTTAACTGTTACCGGTTGAGCATTTCACAACAATGATCAAGAATGCTTCCTTTTCTCCTACCTACAAAAAGTAGGAGCCTTTTGGTATCTGCCTACTGGAGCCTTTTCTGCCAGATACAGGTATTATAGCCATTCATACGTTTATCATCTCTTAACTACTCAGAGAACTCTCTGGAAAAATACTCCTGTTGAGTCTATTATGAGACTGAAGCTGGAGTTGGGTATGCTGCTCTTGTGACATCTGTAACAAGTTAAAATGTTATGTGCCTATCCCACTCACATCTCACTTGTTTTTCTTTCCCTCCCTTCAGAAGTTACCTCTGCATCAGCCTTCCTCTATGTGACATTTTAATGAAGTTCTACCAAAATGAGAAAAAAAATCATTAATTATATAAGACTGTTTGTGTTGTCTAAACAGAACCTTTTTAGAGAGATGTGATGCATGCACATCTGCCAGCAAGGCAGAGGATGTCAAATCAGGAAGCAGTGAGCCTCGTGTGTGCCGTGGGAAAGACAACTTGTTTGCAGAGCTCTACTGCAGCCAGAGCAGTTTGCCTGACCAAGCTGATGTGGTCTATTACAACCTTCAGTACTTTGGGTTCTGCTCTGGCTAAGTCTTCTTTTCCACCCACTGTTTAATATGTGTGTTTTGAAGTTAAAATACTAATTGAGCTACACCTTTCCTTACCTCAAGGATTTCCTCACTTTTTCACTTATGGAATGGGAATAAGTTGATCTACACTTCTTTTTTTTCAATTTTAAGAATCTAGAGGTAAAAGTGCTCTACAGCATTTTATGATGATTTATTTGTTAATACATCACCAGAAAGCATTCTCTGATACGCAGCTTGAACTTTTACATTCTTACTTTAATCCTATTACTGCTGTTTAAATCCCTGTTTATCACCCTGGTTCTTCTATTGCATTGGATTTACACTCCCAAGATATTTAGAGACTGTTATCAAGTCCCCCCATTTCAGTAAAGAGTAAGCTATAGTGTATTATACACATTTTTTTTAAATTTTAATTCTCTATTCCTCTACTGCCCAACGGTTTTGTAATAGTTTGTGTTGTCGAAAATATCTTTGGTTTCTGGGTAAGGTTTTGGTAATAGAAAATCTGCCAAACAACATACATTTTACTTCTGCTTCTTGAGTGCCACAAAATCCAATGTTAAATCACTGGTTTTATACATGGTACAAAGAGAAGGACTACTAAGCTATTCGGTAATGTGTCTTGTCTCTTTAAAAACAACCAAAACCAACAGGACTTTTATCATGTGTGTCTGTAATGTTAATTAAGTCCTATTACAAATACTTGTCCAATTCACTCCTGTGATCAGCCCAATAACTGTTGCCATTTAATGGCTGTATTATCATGGTACATAGAAACCCCACTCAGCAATTGAAATCCATTCATGCCAGGTAGTAGATGAACATAAGATGACAGTCTTTTCAACAAGAAGCCCACAGTCTAAATAAACCCAAATACTAAGACAAGATGGCAAAAAAAGAGCTGAATTTAGAATAAAATAGGAATTAAAAGGAAACAAGGAGACAGAACGGTCAGCATGGCGGGCGGCAGTTTCAGATGTGGAGAGTCCTGGAACTCTCTTAAGTAGATTTCTTTCTTTCATTAAAAATATGTTTCAAGTAATTGTCTTTCCAGTGCTTGCCTTAAAAACACTTTTATGCATCATCTTCTACATTTCTGATCTCTCCAGATGACATTGTATTAACTGTCTGTCTTAACTCATCTGTGTTTTGCCACTTTTCTCTCCATATTTCTTTGATTTGTATTTGGTCATCTGTCTGCAGCATTCTCCAATCTTTGCAAATAACATACTGAGAATATTTATGGAAATTTCAGAGTACATTTTAGAAACAGGAGATAACATGAGAGCATCTAGACAGGAGTACATGTGAGTAAAGCTTTTTGGTTTTCACATTTATTTTTTATTTTTTTAAAAAACCAAAGCAGATAATTGTTATTGCAAAGGATGCATATGAGTAGCCCTGGGTTCCAGCAGGCTTTCCTTTGAAAAAGGAAGTTACCCAATGCTACATCTAGTCACTGTGGCCAGAATGTATAGCTGCTTCTAAGCAAAGGTGTTATACTTCAGCTTAGGGCTTCCATGTTGCAAATTGATGTACCTCTTTTGTTAAAGAAAAAACCCAACCAACCAATGACACACACAAAACAAACAAGCTGTTAAGCTGGATTGCTGCACCTATAACATAATCTCTATATATTTAGAGTAAAAAAGAAAAAAAAAATCACATTTTTTGTGGTTATGTACAGGACAAAAAAATTTCAGCTTTGCAAATTTTTATGTAAAAGTTATGAAAGCAGAGTCCAGATTTTGTCATCTACAAGGCCTCTTCTTCAATCTACCAGGAGAGTCCGATTATTTTATATAGTCGTCCCCCAAGAGTGAACACCATCAGGAATCTGGTCAGGATTGGTGCTCAACCACAGCTTTAAGATCCAGGTTATTTAGTAGTCCAAAAGTTGTGCTGATATTTCAGTAGTGCTGGAATAGTAGAAGGTAGGATAGTGGCATTTTTATGGTTGAGGGTATGAAAAAAGACCCTTTCATTTGTAAAAGCCTAATTCTTGTGCAAGACGTGAGAATAAGGAGGGAGGTGATGAGCTTTGCTGTTTGCGGGAAAAAATAAGAGAAATTTTCCTTTGCATAAAAATTTCACTATCAGTAAATGTATTGAGGGAAATATTTGTATATATTCATTAGATTTCTGATTTGGAAGATCTTCGTATCACTTCATTAATTTAGAAATTATGCTTCTGCCATTTTCCCTTTAAGAAGAATGAAATGGTAGCTATTGTAATATTTACAAAGAAATTGCTTTAGGATTCCTCTTTGGAACATAAGTTGCACAACAGTTTTGTAATACAAAAGATATTTCATGGATTTTTTTCTCTCATTCTTATTACTTATGCACCTTTTACACCTTCATGGGTCAGTTGGCTGTGTATGTGCTTTAATGTAGCAGAATTTCAGTCTATTGGATTTTCAGCTGCACAATGAAAACATACATATTCATGTGAATGTTTTGTACATGGGGCTTTTTTTAAGCAAGTAGTTTTTAGTATTCCTGCAAATTTAGATTATGGAAATGCTGATCT